>NC_036870.1:1366820-1380598 GCF_002910315.2 Salvelinus sp. IW2-2015 | reverse complement strand
ACGCTGATCCTCAACAGGGGGCTCCTCGGGCGTGCATGCTCAGTACCTTTTGTACTTCCTGTTCACTCATGACTGCATGGCAGGCACGACTCCAACACCATCAATTTGCCGATGACACAACAGTGTAGGCCTGATTACGACACAGATGAGACAGCCTATATGGAGGAGGTCAGACCTGTCAGGTGGAAGATACAACCATCCTCAACGGATCAAGACAAAGGAGTGATTGTGGACTACAGGAAAAGAGGACCGAGCACACCCCAGTCTCATCGACAGGGCTATAGTGAGCAGGTTGAGAGCTTTAAGTTCCTTGGTGTCGCTCACCAACAAACTATCATGATCCAACACACCAAGACGTCGTGAAGAAGCACGACAACCCTATTCTCCATCAGGAGACTGAAAATATTGCATGGGTCCTCAGATCCTCAAAAGGTTCGACAGGTGCACCATCGAGAGCAACCTGACTGGTTTTATCACTGCCTGTATGGCAACTGCTCGCCCCAAGCTTACTCCATCCAGGACCTCCATGCCAGGTGTTGTCAGAGGAAGGCTCTAAAAATGGTCAAACTCCACCACCCTAGTCATAGACTGTCCGGAGGGCCAAATCTAGGTCCAAAAGGCTTCTTATTGCTTCTACCCCCAATCCATAAGACTCCTAACAGCTAATCAAAGGCTAGCAGACCCCTCTTTTACGCTGCACTACTCTGTTTATATCTATGCATAGTCACTTTAACTCCACCTACTTGAACATATTGCTATTGTTTTTACTGCTGCTGTTTATTATTTTTACTTTAAAAATAACTTTTACTTTAAACTAGTTTTTCTTAACTTCTTAAAGCATTGTAGTTAAAAGCTTTGACAGTTGAAGTCGGAAGATTACATACACTTAGGTCATTAAAACTCATTTTTCAACCACTCCACAAAATTCTTGTTAACAAACTATAGTTTTGCAAGTCCGTTAAGAACATCTACTTTGTGCATGACGCAAGTCATTTTCCCAACAATTGTTTACAGACAAATATTCACTATTATTCACTTGTATCACAATTCCAGTGGGTCAGAAGATTTCATACACTAATTGACTGTGCCTTTAAAGAGCTTGGAAATTACAGAAAATTATGTCATGGCTTTAGAAGCTTCTGATTAGCTAATTGACATCATTTGAGTCAATTGAGTCAATACATTCACAGGTTTGACTCAAACAATTGCAGGTTTGAGTCAAACTGTGAATGTATTTCAAGCCTACTTCAAATCAGTGCCTCTTTGCTTGGCATCATGGGAAAATCAAAAGAAATCAAGCCAAACCTCAGAAAAAAATGTAGTCCTCCACAAGTCTGTTCATCCTTGAGCAATTTCCAAACGCCTGAAGGTACCACGTTCATCTGTACAAACAATAGTGTGCAAGTATAAACACCATGGGACCACGCAGCCATCATACCGCTCAGGAAGGAGACGCTTCTGTCTCCTAGAGATGAACGTACTTTGTGCGAAAAGAGCAAATCAATCTCAGAACAACAGCAAAACCCTGTGAAGATGCTGGAGAAAACCGGTACAAAAATATCTATATCCAAAAGTCAAACAAGTCCTATACGACATAACCTGAAAGCCGCTCACAAGAAGAAGCCACTCTCCAAAACCACAATAAAACAAGACTACGGTTTGCAACTGCACATGGGGACAAAATCGTACTTTTTGGAGAAATGTCTCTGGTCTGATGAAACAAAAATAAAACTGTTAGCCATAATACCATGTTATGTTTGGAGAAAAGGGACGCTCGCAAGCCGAAGAACACCATCCCAACCGTGAAGCACGGGTGGCAGCATCATGTTGGGGTGCTTTGCTGCAGAGGACTGTGCACTTCACAAAATAGATGGCATCATGAGGAGGGAAATGATGTGATATTTTGAAGCAACATCTCAAGACATCAGTCAGGAAGTTGAATCTTGGTCCAAATGGGTCTTCAAATGAACAATGACCCAAGCATACTTCCAACGTTGTGGAAAAAATGGCTAAGGATAACAAAATCAAGGATTGGAGTGGCCATCACAAAAGCCCTGACCTCATTCACTATAGAAAATGGGTGGCAGAAACTGAAAAAGCATGTGCGAGCAAGGAGCCTACAAATCTTACTCAGTTACACCAGCTGTGTCAGGTGAATGGGCCAAAATTCACAACTTATTGTGGAAGCTTGTGAAGGCTACCCAAATGTTTGACCCAGTATTAAACAATTTAAAGGAATTATACCAAAACGAATTGAGTGTATGTAAACTTCTGAAATAAATCATTCTCTTACTATTATTCTGACATTTCACACTCTTAAATAAAGTGGTATCCTAACTGACCTATGACAGGGAATTTTTACTAGATTAAATGTCAGGATTGTGAAAACTGAGTTTAAATGTATTTGGCTAAGGTGTATGTAAACTTCCGACTCAACTGTAAGTAAGCATTTCAGTAAGGTCTACACAGGTTGAATTGCCATGTGACAAATAACATTTGATTTGATTTGACTGTCCGTTGAGTGATCAGTTTTTTCTATTTAAGGATGTATATTATTATTGTTAATTATGTAATCAATGTAGGCTACTCTGTATCGTTAGTAGGCGGATATGTTGTTACCCACCCTTACCATCTGGGGGCGGCCCGTCAGGAAGTCCAGGATCCAGTTGCAGAGGGAGGTGTTTAGTCCCAGGGTCATTAGCTTAGTGATGAGCTTATGGTGCACATGGTGTTGAACACTGAGCTGTGGTCAATGAATAGCATTCTCATGTAGGTGTTCCTTTTGTCCAGGTGGGAAAGGGCAGTGTTGAGTGCAATAGAGATTGCATCTTCTGTGGATCTGTTGGGGTGGTATGCAAATTGGAGTGGGTCTAGGGTTTCTGGGATAATGGTGTTAATGTGAGCCATGACCAGCCTTTCAAAGCACTTCATGGCTACAGACTTGAGTTCTACGGGTAGGTAGTTATTTAGGCAAGTTACCTTAGTGTTCTTGGGCACAGAGACTATGGTGGTCTGCTTGAAACATGTTGGTATTACAGACTCAGTCAGGGACAGGTTGAAAATGTCAGTGAAGACACTTGCTARTTTGTCAGCGCATGCTCGGAGTACACGTTCTGGTAATCCGTCTGGCTTTGTGGCCTTGTGGATGTCGACCTGTTTAAAGGTCTTACTCACATCGGCTACAGAGAGCGTGATCAACAGTCTGAGCCAAAGTCAGATAGTATCAGTTTAATATTATATTTACATTATAAAGATACATTTGCGGGAATACTTTGAGTTTTCCTGTATGTGTGTGTAACAAGGAAGATTGTCTGTTCCTTTATGGGAGTAGGGCTTGGTAATGTTCTCTAGTTGTGCCTTGATTGGCTCAGTGTTCTGTCACTTATGGGGACACTGCATCACTGCAAAATCTACAGGAAGAGCTTGACAATTCAAGCCTTTTAGTGCTGCCGTAGATTTACATTAGAAGTGCTCATCCATGAAGGCTCAAGGTCATTGGCCACAGWTAAAATTGTCAAATCACATTATATCTACTGTAGCTTTGATTAGACTGTCCATGTCAACAACATACTTTCAAAATCTTAGCTACCAAGCTAGACAAGCAGTCATCATGATGAATCGAGTGCACATTCTACTGGCAAATCCTTTTCAATCCTTGTCATATGAAGAGAAGTTATAGATAAAACATATCGGTGCTCATCGGCCATAAACATTACACAACAAGTCAGGAACTCAGGCTTCTTTCTAGAGCTCTGACCTGAAGACCACTGATGTCATGATTCAAATTTTCTTTTCCAGAGTACCCAATTGTCTTGAAAGCACCATAAATCCAGAGAATGMCAGACYTTGATGACAAAGTTTCATGACAAAATTTGCCCACAAGAACAACTGTTGCGCCACCTTCCTGTTCAAGTGAGCACAGCACAACAATGCTGCTGCATAAATGATGTCATATACCAGGGAAATATGGACACTACCGTTCAAAAGTTTGGGGTCACTTAGAAATGTCCTTGTTTTCGAAAGTAAAGCACATTTTTGTCCATWAAAAATATTTGAAGTTTGTCCTTAAAAACATGATCCAAAATGCTAATTTCAAACAGTGCTGGTAGGGATATTTAAGACCAACCAAAAGCTGCTTTTAGCGGTAACACAGTTAGTTATGGTACAAATGTTGACAGCGGAAACGCAGCCTATCCAGCCATGACTTACACTGCCCATATGCTCATGGACCTAGAGTAGCCTAATGTGCTTTTGGTGCCTGTATACTTTGTATTTAGAAACATAAACAACAGATGTTTTTTGTATTAATGATGTATTAAAAACCAAGCATAGCCTCCCCTCCTCTTAATGAACGCTTTTTTGTCTGCCCATTGCTATCACAAAGTAGTCAAGAATGTTAGTAAAAGGATTGGCTCCTGAGACCGCTTGTAAATACATCTTAATCACCAAAGCTTTATTAAAATATCAAGTTTGAGAGGAGGAAAATAGTGAGCTGTCATTCCCTTTTTATCTATGCAAGGTAGGCAGGCCCACATTATTTTAGCCATGCAGGTCTCGTTTTGGACGCGCTTGAAACCCCCTCCATGATATAGGCTACGTGTCCATGCACATCATGAAGATGAGAACCTTGGTGAATACCGGTGAACCTCATATTTAGAAGTTATCTGTAACCTGTAAAAAATTGCTATTTTCTGTTTGATATGTTCAAACCAAAGCCCTCCCTTAKGCCTACCATAATGGAGGCTTTTTTATTATGCGATTTTATGATATCATTACATTTTACATTTATTTATTGTTGTTATTTTAAAATAATAACTGATTGCTTGTTTTTCGTTAAATTTTATTACAATCAAACTTATTAGAATGATTCACCTTCCTGATTTTATTGTGACAACGTCCGTGGCTTCTGGAGATGTGTTCATATGATTATGTTCATAAACAATAGGAGTATTTGGGAGCAGTATAACAGTGAGTGGATATTCACCCTTTTTCTATTTACAGTGACTTCGGAAAGTATTCGGATTTCTTAACTTTCTCCACTTTGTTACGTTTTACGGCCTTATTCTAAAATGGATTAAATTGTTTCCCCCCTAATCAATCTACACACAATACCACATAATGATGAAGCAAAAACAGTTAGTATTTTTTGATGCAAAAAAAAAGGAAATGACACATTTACATAAGTATTCAGAGCCTGTAATAAGGACTTTGTTGAATCACCTTTGGCAGCGATTACAGCCTAGTGTCTTTTGAGGTATGATACTACAAGCTTTGCACACGTGTATTTGGGGAGTTCCTACCATTCTTCTCTGCAGATCTTCTCAAGCTCTGTCAGGTTGGAGGTGGAGCGTTGGTGCACAGCTATTTTCAGGTCTCTCCAGAGATGTTCGATCGGGTTCAAGTTCGAGCTCTGGTGAGCCACTCAAGGACATTCAGAGATTGTTCCGAAGCTGCTACTGCGTTGTCTTGGCTGTGTGCTTAGGGTCATTGCCCTGTTGGAAGGTGAATCTTCACCCCAGTCTGAGGTCCTGAGCAGGTTTGAGGTCCTGAACCGCTCTGGTGCAGATTTTCATCAAGGATCTCTCTGTGCTTTGCTCTGTTCATCTTTCCCTCGATCCTCACGAGTCTCCCAGTTCCTGCCGTTGAAAAACATCCCCACAGCATGATGCTGCACAGAGGAACTCTGGAGCTCTGTCAGAGTGACCATCGGGTTCTTGGTTACCTCCCTGACCAAGGCCCTTCTTCCCCAATTGCTCAGTTTGGCCGGGTGGCCAGCTCCAGGAAGAGTCTTGGTGGTTCCAAATTTCTTCCATTTAAGAATGGAGGCCACTGTGTTCTTGGGGACCTTCAATGCTGCAGAAAGTTTTTGGTACCCTTCCCCAGATCTGTGCCTCGACACAATCCTGTCTCTGAGCTCTACGGACAATTCCTTCGACCTCATGTCYTGKTTTTTGTTCTGACATGCACTGTCAACTGTGGGACGTTATAGACAGTTGTGTGCCTTTACAATTCATGTCCAATCAATTAAAATTTACCACAGGTGGACTCCAATCAAGTTGTAGAAACATCAAGGATGATCAATGGAAATGGGACGCACCTGAGCTCAATTTCGAGTCTCATGGCACAGGGTCTGGGTTTTTACTTTGTTTAAAAAAAAYACATTTGCATAATGTTTTGCTGTGTCATTATAGGATATTGTGTGTAGATTGATGAGAAAAAAATMTATTTTGTCAATTTTAGAATAAGGCTGTAACGTAGCAAAATGTGGGAAAAATGAAGGGGTCTGAATACTTTCCCGAATGCGCTGTATAGGCCTAAGGCCGAGACAATAAGAAGACACAGTAGCAGAGTAACTTCAACACCACATTTGTTTCATTACAAAACCAGAGACATAACATATGTCCCGGTGCAGTCCCCACAAAACATATGACCATGTAACAACAGTACATGGTACTACAGGCATGGTCAAGCAACGTAAATATTTTCTGACAGTTTTCTGACTACTAAACACTCAATTTTAAAGAACCACGGAGTTACCGGCAAGTTGCAAAGAAACACAGTAGCTGGCCTCCACGTTTCCAGCACCTTTCATATATCAACAAATTTTCAACCTATATCTATGTCACTACTGCCATTCGTCTAATACGAGTGACACACTATACAAGATGACCAAAAACTATTTTTGTCCAATCAACTGGTAAGCTAAAATAGTGATGTGTGTGCTGTCCATCGGTACTTGATTTTACTGTAATGGTGTGTTGAAGCAAAAGCATGGTGACCCTCACTCCTATCTGTAGGAAAGGCCAATTCATCCTCCCTTCTTTTCATTGTTGCCTAAAGTGAGTCTATGACTCATTCATACGAGGCTACAGTGCTTGTATCTTTTGTGTGTCCAATAGAGCTAATCCTTGGCTGAAAGATACTTGGTCCTGCTCAGCTGCTAACTACTTTCGATGGGAATGAAAAACCTAGTGCCAGCTATTAAAACATCAGCATGTCTACGTAGATCTACGCACATGCTGGTAGAGACTTCCACCCCACTCTGGCAGGGGTACATGGATATAAATGAATCTTTGGGGTCTGCCCATTCAGAATGCCGAAGTAATAATCATTGGGTATAGTATCGGAGAATGTAACCCAAAATCCCCGATTCTCCCATTGATTGCTAATGTTAGGAACAGGGGATTTATTTGCGTAGCTAGCACTGGGAGAACACTTTAAACTCGAGATGGCCATAATTTTCAAGTTTTTTTTTTCTGTCAATAATGGATTGGATGTGCCTGGACGTGATTGGTCTGAAAGCCAAATCCAAACTGGCTTCGCGCATTGCCATTCTTTTTTGGTGCTCCAGGACCATCCACCGCTGAGCTCAACTAGTTTAGCTCAACTGCTGGATTGGGCCAACTAGTAATTGATCTTTCTAATCATCAACGGGCGGCCAAATGTCCTTAAAGCTGGCTTTCCCTTGCATTCAATACTACAGGCGGCAACAATGTCATACTGTTTCTGACCAGAGATAGAGACGATACACATACTGAGACAGAGGGCCACTGTTTTGTTTGCTCGGATGCTTTCTCCAGTGAGATACATTCAGCCTTTTGCGAATTGAAGGACATTTATGAAAAACAGAGAAGAAATATAATTTATTTTATACGTTTTTTCTTGTAATGTTTTGGGGTAAGCCTGGCTTCCCTTGTCAGCCATGAATACATGCAACTGCATATAGGATCATCAGATCAYGGTATTTTGCTCTTTCACACTGACGAGGCTTAGTGATTATAGGTCTGGAGTGTTGGAAAGATTTTTCAAATACTGAGGAACTATAATTCACAATGGATGTAAAAAAAAAAAAAATGAATAAAAAGACTGTTTAAAATGTGTCAAGTGAAGAATAAATGACYGAGAAGCTCAGTTTATTAGTGGTGGACGTGGTGAATTAAGACAATCAAAATCCGGCATTGCCAAATGGGCACTTGACTACATTTGCACGCAGCAGCCAGCATGCCAGGTACRTGACTGTAATTAATACATTCATTAACAGAAAGGAATGTAACCAAATGACGGGGGATTAACAAGGTGAGGATTATTTAAGATATTGTTTGAAGGTAGGGTTTCAGATGTTTTTGGAAGATGGGCAGGGACTCTGCTGTACTAACTTCAGGGGGAAGCTGGTTCCACCATTGCGGTTGCCAGGACAGAGAAGAGCTTGGACTGGGCTGAGTGGGAGCTGCCGTCCTGTAAAGGTGGGAGGGCCAAGAGACCTGAGGTGGCAGAACGGAGTACTCGGGTTGGGGTGTAGGGTTTGAGCATAGCCTGAAGGTAGGGAGGGKCAGTTCCTCTTGCTGTTCCGTTGGTAAGCACCAGGGTCTTGTAGTCGATGCGAGCTTCGGCTGGAAGCCAGTGGAGTGTCCGGAGGAGCGGGGTGACATGAGAGAAGTTGGGAAGGTTGAAATCCAGGCGGGCTGCAGCATTCTGGATAAGTTGCAGGGGTTTGATGGCACAAGTGGGGTTCCCAGCCAACAGCGAGTTGCAGTATTCCACAGGGGAGAGGACAAGTGCTTGGATTAGGACCTGTGCCGCTTCCTGTGTTATGTAGGGTCGTACTCTATGGACGTGGTAAAGCATGAACCTGCAGAAGCGGGTCACTGCTTTGATGTTTGCATAGAACGACAGAGTGTTGTCCAGGGTCACGCCAAGGTTCTTTGCACTCTAGGAGGGCGACACTGTAGAGTTGTTAACTGTGATGGAGAGGTTTTTGAGCATGCAGGCCTTCCCTGGGAGCAGTTTTGTCTTGTCAAGGTTGAGCTTGAGGTGGTGGGCAGACATCCAAGTTGAGATATCTGCCAGGCACGCAGGGATGCGTGTCGCCACCTGGGTTTCAGAAGGGGAAGGAGAAAAGTAGTTGAGTGTCAACCGCATAGCAATGATAGGAGAGACCATGTGAGGATATGACGGAGTCGAGTGACTTGGTGCATAGACAGAGGAGGAGAGGGCTTAGAACAAACCCTGGGGGACACGAGTCGTGAGAGTGCCTCTCCATGTCACCTGTTAGGAGTGGCCTGCCAGGAAGGATGAAATCCAACAGTGTGCAAGAGCCTGAGATGGCCAGACCTGAGAGGGTGGAAAGGAGGATCTGATGGTTCACATTGTCAAAGGCAGAGGATAGATCTAGGAGGATGAGAACAGAGGAGAGAAAGTCGGCTTTGGCAGTGTGGAGAGCCTTCGTGACACAGAGAAGAGCAGTGTCGGTTGATTGACCCGTCTTAAAGACTGACTGGTTAGGATCAAGAAGATCATTTTGAGAGAGATAACGAGAAAGTTGATCAGAGAGCACACTGAAGTGTTTTGGAAAGAAAAGAAAGAAGGGACAGAGGTCTATAGTTTTTGACGTCAGATGAGTTGAGTGTTGGTTTCTTGAGACGGGGAGCAACTCTGGCCATTTTTAAGTCATAGGGGACGCAGAGAGGGAGGAGGATTAAGGAGGGAGGAGAAGGTGGAAAAGAGTTTCCTAGGGTTAGAGGCAGAAGCTTGTAATTTAGARTGGTAAAAAGGGACTACAATGAATACAGAGGAAGAGAAGGCAGAGAGGAGGAAGTGAAAGGATGATAGGTCCTCCGGAAGTTTAGTTTTTCTCCATTTTTGCTTAGCTGCCCGCAGCCCTGTTCTGTAAACCGCCCTGTTCTGTAAATCCAATGAGTCACTCAGCCACGGAGTAGGAGGGGAGGGCCGGGCCGGCCRGGAGGAAAGGGGACAGTGTGAGTCATAGGATGTGGAAAGGGAAAAGAGTAGGGTTGAATAGGCAGAATCAGGAGAGAGAAGGATTTAGCAGAAGGGAGAGATGATAGGATAGAAGAGGAGAGAGTAGTGGGAAAGAGAAAGCGTAGATTGCGATGGCGCATGACCATCTGGGTAGGAGCTGAGTGGTTAGGATTGGAGGAAAGGGAGACAGAGAAGGAAACAAAGTAGTGATCAGGTTGCAGTGAGATTAGTAGGTCTACAGTCAATCACGGATTACAAAAAGAAAACCAGCCTCATCGCGGACCAGGATGTCTTGCTCCCAGACAGACTAAATAACTTCTTTGCTCGCTTTGAGGACAATACAGTGCCACTGACACGGCCCGCTACCAAAACCTGCGGACTCTCCTTCACTGCAGCCGACGTGAGTAAAACATTTAAACGTGTTAACCCTTGCARGGCTGCAGGCCCAGACGGCATTCCCAGCCGCGTCCTCAGAGCATGCGCAGACCAGCTGGCTGGTSTGTTTACGGACATATTCAATCAAKCCTTATCCCAGTCTGCTGTTCCCACATGCTTCAAGAGGGCCACCATTGTTYCTGTTCCCAAGAAAGCTAAGSTAACTGAGCTAAACGACTACCGYCCCGTAGCACTCACTTCCGTCATCATGAAGTGCTTTGAGAGACTAGTCAASGACCATATMACCTCCACCCTACCTGAMACCCTAGACCCACTCCAATTTGCTTACYKMCCCAATAGGTCCACAGACGACGCAATCGCAACCACACTGCACACTGCCCTAACACATCTGGACAAGAGGAATACCTATGTGAGAATGCTGTTCATCGACTACAGCTCAGCATTTAACACCATAGTACCCAACCATGGTACCCTCCTGAAGAAATTTAGCTTGTCATCTAAAACACCCACAAACTTTTACAGATGCACAATCGAGAGCATCCTGTTGGGCTGTGTTAGAGTTTCACCTAGGGGTCATGATTGGGGCTGTACAAATGTTTGATGCATTACAATAATTGATTATGCTTATGTTGTATTAATTAAAGCGGAGGGGTTATAAGACCCCTCCCTCCTTACATTTATAGGGTCCTAGACTACAGATTAACAATATATATATATATTCATTATAGAGGTTTAGAAATGTTCCACATGTCAYGACTCCGACCGAAGGTGGCTCCCCTTCCCGTTCGGGTGGCGCTCGGCGGTCGTCGTCGCCGGCCTACTAGCTGCCACTGATTCTTTCCTCCCCCTCCTTGTATGTTTATTGGTTACACCTCTTATGAGTTTGTGGTGATTAGTWGGGCTTTATTAGTCAGCCGGCCCGCCTGTTTCTTTGTGCGGGATTGATTGTGGTAACATTTGTGTATGTTGGAGACGAACGTGTTTGTTCCTGTTCGTGGGTTTTGCTGGACTGTTTTAGTCCCCGTGTTTGGGGCATTTGTTTTTCGGCACCCAGTGTTTTCGTGAGGTGGCCTATGTCCGCCGTGTGTGCATTAAAGAGCACTATCAGGAACTCTCTGTTTCCTGCTCCTGACTTCACACCCACAACACCCAGATCATTACACCACAGTTGTTTTCTAGTTATCTCTCTCTCTTATAAAGAGACCCCTCTGAGAAATGTGTGACTGAGACAGAACTCTGCATGGGGAGTGAAGGAGATAAGACTAGTCAGACATTCCACAATAAATCAACTTTGGGGAATGGACATTTACTGCTAAGTTTTTAGATAACACTAAAAGCCTTGTTTATATAGCTTTGTAGACATGGTTTTGGTCTCAGGAGTAAAAGGTAATGACGTAGGCAGTGACATCACTAAAGGCTGGACTTCGGATTTGATAAAATAACATGGGACCTTTTCTTTGATGCAGAACTTACTTGGAAACATGCGTGCTATGTTCCTGATTGTCAACTTCTGTCTGCAATTGCATTAATAAAGGTTTTTGAATGATTTAATTAAAGATATTGTCATAATGCTAATTTCACCAATGAGCCTATGATTGACAAGGAACAAGGAGGAACGAACCCCAACAGCTGTATCACCRCCTGGTACGGCAACTGCACCCCCCTCAACCGCAAGGCTCTCCAGAGRGTAGTGCGGTCTGCACAACGCACCACCGGGGGCAAACTACCTGCCCTCCAGGACACCTACAGCACCCGAWGKCACAGGAAGGCAAAAAAKATCATCAAGGACAACAACCACCCGAGCCACTGCCTGTTCACCCCGCTATCATCCAGAAGGCGCGGTCAGCACTGGCGCATTCAAAGCTGGTGACCGAGAGACTGAAAAACAGCTTCTATCTCAAGGCCATCAGACTATTAAACAGCCATCACTAACATAGAGAGGCTGCCGCCAACATACAGRCTCCAATCTCTGTCCACTTAAATAAATRGACTAAATAAAGGTATTATTTATAAAGAGTAAAATAATGTTTACATATCCGACATTACTCACCTCATATGTATATACTGTATTCTATACCATTTACTGCATCTTGCCTATGCCGCATGGCCATCGCTCATCCATATATTTATATGTACATACTCTTATTCATCCCTTTATTTTTGTGTGTATTAGGTAGTTGCTGTGAATTTGTTAGATGACTTGTTAGATATTACTGCATAGTCGGAACTAGAAGCACAAGCATTTCASTACACTTGCATTAACATCTGCTAACCATGTGTATGTGACCAATAAAATTTGATTTGATTTGATTTGGTCTGCTCTGGGCTGGAGAGGTGGCGCGAGCCAGACCTGGGTTCAAATAGTATCTGAAACCTTTGCAATATTTCATTTGTGTTTATTTGAGCTTGCGTGGTGCAATGGAACCAATGGCAGAGTCCCGTAAGTGCAAAACCCCAACTCAGCTGACAGTCTAGGCAGGCTCAAGCAAACACTCTTAGATTTGAAAGATGTCAAACACTGTTTGAACCCAGGTGAGTCGAGGGTCTGGCGTAGGTCTGGTAGAGCCTGGGATCAGATATGTGGCAGGTCAGGTACCACAGTCAGCCATGTGAGGCTCCAGTTAGTTCCTGCCCCGGTCTCAGTAATGTAGATGTGGGGCTCAGTAACATGGGGCTCAGTCAGTAAAATGTGGAGCAGCTTTCAGTTGGCCTCCTGCTGCTCCTCGTCTGCAGGCCGAGCCRACCGCTGAGCGCCATCTGTAGACCATTAGACCMTGTCCATCTTGAAGACTGTCCATGTAGTCTACAGGACCACATCTATAACCACATGGCGAAAAACAGCGTCCCCTCAATGTCATCCCTACCATACGTTATTTAATTAGAGTACACATTCCATAAACCCTGTTATTAACACTGTGTTATTATATTAACAACACTGTATGAACACACAACCTTGTAGATAAAGTGTCACCTCACCACCGCTTGGTCATAGCTGGCTGGCTGGCTGACTGGCACTCACAGCAGAGAGAGGAGTAGAGAGGTAGAGAGCAGAAACTCTCCCAAGGCCACATGACTGCAGTAGGATTAAGGGTCACAGGTCTCGGGGGGCTTGGTGTAACACCAATCAGAGCTAAATGGGACTTTTTCTAATAGTTAAAAATATCCAGACGATGACCTTTGAACCATGTGGCTCAGTGATGAGGAAGTCCCCTCTGGGGTCGGAGTCCTGAAACACCTCTGTTAATCTGCAGGATTAGTGAGGGGCTCAGAACACAGCAGCCTTTCTTTCTCCCCTAATATCTCTCTCTCTCTTTCTCTCCCTTTCTACATTCCTTGATCCCTACAACTCTCTTTCCTTAAATTGACAGGGGCGAAAACATCGGTTTTAAGGATAGTGGATCTTTTTATTGTGGACACATTCGTGTTGTTATGGTATCTGCTGACAGTCAGTCAGACAGCAACATAATACCTCTGTTATATACATTTGATGCTGCTAATCTAGCAGCATCAAAGGGAGCTGAGATCAATCTGAGCCAGCCAGGCAGGCAGAAGCTCCTAAATATATAATACCGTTAAATCTAATTAGAGTTCAGTGTTGCCGGAACAAAACCCAACGTGTGTCT
>NC_036870.1:1358102-1364496 GCF_002910315.2 Salvelinus sp. IW2-2015 | reverse complement strand
CTAATAGATGGATGAGCGATGGCCATGCGGCATAGGCAAGATGCAGTATAATGCGTATAGAACATATATATAACATATGAGGTGAGTAATGTCGGATATGTAAACATTATTTTACTCTCTTATAAATAATACCTTTATTTAGTCCATTTATTTAAGTGGACAGAGATTGGAGCCTGTATGTTGCGGCAGCCTCTCTATGTTAGTGATGGCTGTTTAATAGTCTGATGGCTTGAATAGAAGCTGTTTTTCAGTCCCTCGTCACCAGCTTTGATGCGCCAGTGCTGACCGCGCCTTCTGGATGATAGCGGGGTGAACAGCAGTGGCTCGGGTGGTTGTTGTCCTTGATGATTTTTTGCCTTCCTGTGACATCGGGTGCTGTAGGTGTCCTGGAGGGCAGGTAGTTTGCCCCCGGTGGTGCGTTGTGCAGACCGCACTACCTCTGGAGAGCCTTGCGGTTGAGGGGGTGCAGTTGCCGTACCAGGCGGTGATACAAGCTGTTGGGGTTCGTTCCTCCTTGTTCCTTGTCAATCATAGGCTCATTGGTGAAATTAGCATTATGACAATATCTTTAATTAAATCATTCAAAAACCTTTATTAATGCAATTGCAGACAGAAGTTGACAATCAGGAACATAGCACGCATGTTTCCAAGTAAGTTCTGCATCAAAGAAAAGGTCCCATGTTATTTTATCAAATCCGAAGTCCAGCCTTTAGTGATGTCACTGCCTACGTCATTACCTTTACTCCTGAGACCAAAACCATGTCTACAAAGCTATATAAACAAAAGGCTTTTAGTGTTATCTAAAAACTTAGCAGTAAATGTCCATTCCCCAAAGTTGATTTATTGTGGAATGTCTGACTAGTCTTATCTCCTTCACTCCCCATGCAGAGTTCTGTCTCAGTCACACATTTCTCAGAGGGGCTCTTTATAAGAGAGAGAGAGATAACTAGAAACAACTGTGGTGTAATGATCTGGGTGTTGTGGTGTGAAGTCAGGAGCAGGAAACAGAGAGTTCCTGATAGTGCTCTTTAATGCACACACGGCGGACATAGGCCACCTCACGAAAACACTGGGTCCGAAAAACAAATGCCCAAACACGGGGACTAAAACAGTCCAAGCAAACCCACGAACAGGAACAAACACGTTCGTCTCCAACATACACAAATGTTACCACAATCAATCCCGCACAAAGAAACAGGCGGCCGGCTGACTAATAAAGCCAACTAATCACCACAAACTCATAAGAGGTGTAACCATAAAACATACAAGGAGGGGGAGGAAAGAATCAGTGGCAGCTAGTAGGCCGCGACGACGACCGACGCCGCCCCCCACCCGAACGGGAGGGAGCACCTCGGTCGGAGTCGTGACATGTGGAACATTTCTAAACCTCTATTAATGATATATATATATTTGTTAATCTGTAGTCTAGGACCCTATAAATGTAAGGAGGGAGGGGTCTTATAACCCTCCGCTTAATTAAACAATAAGCAAAATCAATTATTGTAATGCATCAAACATTTTGTACAGCCCCAATCATGACCCTAGGTGAAACTCTAACACAGCCCAACAGGATGCTCTCGATTGTGCATCTGTAAAAGTTTGTGGTGTTTTAGATGACAAGCTAAATTTCTTCAGAGGGTACCATGGTTGGGTACTATGTGTTAAATGCTGAGCTGTAGTCGATGAACACATTCTCACATAGGTATTCTTCTTGTCCAGATGTGTTAGGGCAGTGTGCAGTGTGGTTGCGATTGCGTCGTCTGTGGACCTATTGGGAGGTAAGCAAATTGGAGTGGGTCTAGGGTGTAGGTAGGGTGGAGTGATATGGTCGTTGGACTAGTCTCTCAAAGTCACTTCATGATGACGGAAGTGAGTGCTACGGGACGGTAGTCGTTTAGCTCAGTTAGCTTAGCTTTCTTGGGAACAGAAACAATGGTGGCCTCTTGAAGCATGTGGGGAACAGCAGACCTGGGATAGGCTTGATTGAATATGTCCGTAAACACACCAGCCAGCTGGTCTCGGCATGCTCTGAGGACGCGGCTGGGGATGCCGTCTGGGCCTGCAGCCTTGCAAGGGTTAACACGTTTAAATGTTTTACTCACGTCGGCTGCAGTGAAGGAGAGTCCGCAGGTTTTGGTAGCGGGCCGTGTCAGTGGCACTGTATTGCCTCAAAGCGAGCAAAGAAGTATTTAGTCTGTCTGGGAGCAAGACATCCTGGTCCGCGACGAGGCTGGTTTTTTTTTGTATCCGTGATTTGACTGTAGACCTACTAATCTCACTGAGCAACCTGATCACTACTTTGTTTCCTTCTCTGTCTCCCTTTCCTCCAATCCTAACCACTCAGCTCCTACCCAGATGGTCATGCGCCATCGCAATCTACGCTTTCTCTTTCCCACTACTCTCTCCTCTTCTATCCTATCATCTCTTCCCTTCTGCTAAATCCTTCTCTCTCCTGATTCTGCCTATTCAACCCACTCCTTTTCCCTTTCCACATCCTATGACTCACACTGTCCCCTTTCCTCCTGGCCGGCCCGGCCCTCCCCTCCTACTCGTGGCTGAGTGACTCATTGGATTTACAGACAGGGCGGTTTACAGAACAGGGCTGCGGGCAGCTAAGCAAAAATGGAGAAAAACTAAACTTCCGGAGACCTATCATCCTTTCATCCTTCCTCTCTGCCTTCTCTTCCTCTGTATTCATTGTAGTCCCTTTTACCACTCTAAATTACAAGCTTCTGCTCTTAACCTAGGAAACTCTTTTCCACCTTCTCCTCCCTCCCTTAATCCTCCTCCCTCTCTGCGTCCCCTATGACTTAAAAATGGCCAGAGTTGCTCCCCGTCTCAAGAAACCAACACTCAACTTCATCTTACGTCAAAAACTATAGACCTCTGTCCCTTCTTTCTTTTCTTTCCAAAACACTTCAGTGTGCTCTCTGATCAACTTTCTCGTTATCTCTCTCAAAATGATCTTCTTGATCCTAACCAGTCAGTCTTTAAGACGGGTCAATCAACCGACACTGCTTCTCCTGTGTCACGAAGGCTCTCCACACCTGCCAAAGCCGACTTCTCTCCTCTGTTCTCACACTCCTAGATCTATCCTCTGCCTTTGACAATGTGAACCATCAGATCTCCTTTCCACCCTCTCAGGTCTGGCCATCTCAGGCTCTTGCACACTGTTGGATTTCATCCTTCCTGGGCAGCCACTCCTAACAGGTACATGGAGAGCACTCTCACGACTCGTGTCCCCAGGGTTTTTCTAAGCCCTCTCCTCCTCTGTCTATGCACCAAGTCACTCGACTCCGTCATATCCTCACATGTCTCTCCTATCATTGCTATGCGGTGACACTCACACTACTTTCCCACTTCCCTTTCTCTGAAATATATGTACATACTCTTATTCATCCCTTTATTTTTGTGTGTATTAGGTAGTTGCTGTGAATTTGTTAGATGACTTGTTAGATATTACTGCATAGTCGGAACTAGAAGCACAAGCATTTCASTACACTTGCATTAACATCTGCTAACCATGTGTATGTGACCAATAAAATTTGATTTGATTTGATTTGGTCTGCTCTGGGCTGGAGAGGTGGCGCGAGCCAGACCTGGGTTCAAATAGTATCTGAAACCTTTGCAATATTTCATTTGTGTTTATTTGAGCTTGCGTGGTGCAATGGAACCAATGGCAGAGTCCCGTAAGTGCAAAACCCCAACTCAGCTGACAGTCTAGGCAGGCTCAAGCAAACACTCTTAGATTTGAAAGATGTCAAACACTGTTTGAACCCAGGTGAGTCGAGGGTCTGGCGTAGGTCTGGTAGAGCCTGGGATCAGATATGTGGCAGGTCAGGTACCACAGTCAGCCATGTGAGGCTCCAGTTAGTTCCTGCCCCGGTCTCAGTAATGTAGATGTGGGGCTCAGTAACATGGGGCTCAGTCAGTAAAATGTGGAGCAGCTTTCAGTTGGCCTCCTGCTGCTCCTCGTCTGCAGGCCGAGCCRACCGCTGAGCGCCATCTGTAGACCATTAGACCMTGTCCATCTTGAAGACTGTCCATGTAGTCTACAGGACCACATCTATAACCACATGGCGAAAAACAGCGTCCCCTCAATGTCATCCCTACCATACGTTATTTAATTAGAGTACACATTCCATAAACCCTGTTATTAACACTGTGTTATTATATTAACAACACTGTATGAACACACAACCTTGTAGATAAAGTGTCACCTCACCACCGCTTGGTCATAGCTGGCTGGCTGGCTGACTGGCACTCACAGCAGAGAGAGGAGTAGAGAGGTAGAGAGCAGAAACTCTCCCAAGGCCACATGACTGCAGTAGGATTAAGGGTCACAGGTCTCGGGGGGCTTGGTGTAACACCAATCAGAGCTAAATGGGACTTTTTCTAATAGTTAAAAATATCCAGACGATGACCTTTGAACCATGTGGCTCAGTGATGAGGAAGTCCCCTCTGGGGTCGGAGTCCTGAAACACCTCTGTTAATCTGCAGGATTAGTGAGGGGCTCAGAACACAGCAGCCTTTCTTTCTCCCCTAATATCTCTCTCTCTCTTTCTCTCCCTTTCTACATTCCTTGATCCCTACAACTCTCTTTCCTTAAATTGACAGGGGCGAAAACATCGGTTTTAAGGATAGTGGATCTTTTTATTGTGGACACATTCGTGTTGTTATGGTATCTGCTGACAGTCAGTCAGACAGCAACATAATACCTCTGTTATATACATTTGATGCTGCTAATCTAGCAGCATCAAAGGGAGCTGAGATCAATCTGAGCCAGCCAGGCAGGCAGAAGCTCCTAAATATATAATACCGTTAAATCTAATTAGAGTTCAGTGTTGCCGGAACAAAACCCAACGTGTGTCTCTGCATCGAGATAATTCAATAGGAGTAAAGAGTAAACAGAGATTCATTTGGGTTAAAATGATTCATTCTAGATTCTTTCGACAAACATTTCCATCATTTTATTTAATTATATTCCAGTTTATACCAAGGCTGGGTGGAACATGACATCTTGGCAGTGTTGAGGTGTCGCGGTGTCGAGGATATCACTCCTGTTTTATCTGGGTAAAGATATTTCTCTCATTTGTGTTGGCAGATGAATGATTGTACATGATGCCAGCCTCTGTGTCTGGCAGGGTGGCCTACTGTAAGGTCTGCCTTTCAGGAGGCAAGGCTGGCTCACCTTATCTCTCTCCATCTCTCTCTCCATCCCTCGCTCTGTCTCTCTCTCCTAGCTCAGATATCTGTGTCTGTTTCTGGTCTGGGTGGCTCCGTAYTCWYTTAMAATACACAAACAAAGATTCAAACAGACATCATGTCATACAGTATAAAACGCTCAATCCACATTCAGTGTGATGTGTGCGAACCTTCAAAATGTCATCAGTGAATAGCATTGACCATGATGAATGCATGGCTKTAACAACTYTGCTCTTAGGACCACAGGACTCTCCATGGGCAAGGCTGTGTTGGGGCTGGAGCTCGGACTGGGGCTGGGCTCTGGGCTGGTAATAGACCACTCCTGCTCTGTGGAAAACACAACTGGCACTGAAGTGAAATGCTTACCCCACAAGGCATTTCTCCACTTAAATGTGCTGCTATTTGTCCCACATGCCTAGGCCTCTCAGCCCACAAGCCTCCAGCCCACCTTCTGTGACTTCCTCTCCTTCAGGGTGGTCAAAAACTCAAGATGAGACTCTGGATTTTATTTTTATTTGAACCTTTATTTAACTAGGCAAGTCAKTTAAGAACAAATTCTTATTTACAATGATGGCCTAGGAACAGTGGGTTAACTGTCTTGTTTATGGGCAGAAAAACAGATTTTTACTTTGTCAGCTCGGTGATTCAATCTAGCAACCGTTCGGGTTACTGGCCCAATGCTCTAACTACTAGGCTACCTGCCACCCTGGATGACTCATGTGTGCTCCACATTCAGTCTTCAGAGCGAGGGAACAAGAGAAAGAGAAAAAGAGAGAAAGAGGTAGAGGCAGAAGGAGGGGAGAGAGACTTGAAACAGTATAGAACTGTCAGACAGAATGAGAGGACCATGGTGTGACCTGTAGTACTCACTTCCTAATCTAGATTTCTCTGTTTCCTGCAGAAACACACAGAGGGACATAATGTTTTTTCTTGCTGTAAATTTTGTAGGCAACTTAGACATGGTTCAGTATTGTACAGACTTGTATCATACTGTATCATCAGACCCGCAGCCTGCGGACCACATAGCACATCAGGAGCGGCTGATCAAGATAAAAGCTGTGTATAAAATGAGAAGAGCAGAGTTGCCTTCCAACTGCTCAGGGTAGTAAAGAGTCAGTACGATGCATTCATACCAGGCGCTTCTTACAGACCACACACACATATACACACACACACACACACACACACA
>NC_036870.1:1289307-1352249 GCF_002910315.2 Salvelinus sp. IW2-2015 | reverse complement strand
AACCCTACAGGCCTCTCCCAGTCCTAACCAGAG
Organism: Salvelinus sp. IW2-2015; assembly: GCF_002910315.2. Classification (NCBI taxonomy): domain Eukaryota; kingdom Metazoa; phylum Chordata; class Actinopteri; order Salmoniformes; family Salmonidae; genus Salvelinus; species Salvelinus sp. IW2-2015. The sequence goes on along the minus strand of NC_036870.1, from coordinate 1,352,216 downwards.
CTTCCTGAACCTGAAAGCCTACAGCTCAACCCAGATCAACACAGTCTCTTTACCCAGGTGGAAGCCCAAAAAGCCCTAACCCTATATCTCAGCCGTGTTCACTTGCTATTTAAAAGGTTTGCATTGGATTAATGATGTAGGTATTCAGCCCTGGATCTGTCAAGTGTGGTTTGACTGCTTATCTTAATCTAATCTTTGAAGCAATTGTAAACCTTAATCGAAATTTAGTCAGCTCATGACAATGTTAGCTGTCCTAGTGGTTAAATGAGTAACATTAATTGGCACATAATTCAAGATCTAAATCAACAGAATAACCAGAACCATATAAAGCCCCCTATACTCCTCCTCAACTTCCTCCCACCACTCCTCCTCTCTCCCTCCCCTCCCCTCTGTTTCCTTTCCTCTGACTTCACCCCCCCTCCCCTACCAACCCCCTTCCATGTGTGGAACATTCCAGCGAGCGACATGGAATTTGGACGAGGCACTTCAAAGAGAGTCTCCGATAGATCTGCTGGCTGTACTCTACTCAAATGAATTGTTTGAGCATTCCTGAGGTTTAGCGCTATGATTTGAAGAAAAAAACATCCTCTGATGTAATAAAATAGCAGCCGCTGCTGTGTGAGTGGTGTGTGTGTGTGTGTGTGTGTGTGTGTGTGTGTGTGTGTGTGTGTGTGTGTGTGTGTGTGTGTGTGTGTGTGTGTGTGTGTGTTGTGTGTGTGTGTGTGTGTGTTGTGGTTGTGTGTGTGTGTGTGTGTGTGTGTTGTGTGTGTGTGGCATTAGTTCTCACACACGGATACAGCGGCAGGTTTGACACTTAATTTAGCCATGGTCAGATATAATTAGCTACTGTATGTCTAAAACAGGGGTGGGCAATTTCTGTCCCCGAGGGCCGGATTGGTGTCACAGTTTTTCCCCAGCCCCAGCTAACACACCTGACTCCAATAATCACCTAATCATGATCTTCAGTTTAGAATGCAATTTGATTAATCAGCTGTGTTTGCTAGAAAACACCAATCAGGACCTTGAGGACTGGTGTTGMCCACCCCTGGTCTAAAAGGTTAATTTGTCRGTGAGCTACCGTCCTGTAGCTGTTGGCTCCAACCCCAATCTAGCCACCCGGGTCTAAGGATTAGCTGGTTGATAAGCTGGATCAGGTTCATTACAACTGGGGTTGGAGTGAAAACTTACAGGAGGGTATCTCTCCAGGAACAGGGTTGGAGAGCCCTGATGCATGTGATGTCATCCACCCATCAGACACCAACATGCCTAGTGTACATTCCTTTAGACAGAGACCCTGGTAAGATGCTAACCACACTCTGCACCCATCCTGCCCAGCAACCAACACGCAGAAACMATCTGATAAATGTGTTGAATATTCTGAAGGAGGTTAAATGAACAAATTAATAYCTGGGAAATAGGAAACGATGTTGCTAATTTATGCAAATTTCAACAGATGTTGCACTTAGGGAGGGAAAGAAAAATACTAAATGTGTTGTAACTGTATAATAATTATAGGAGGTGGAGGAATAATCTGTCTATTTNTTTGTGGTTACAGGGGCCAGACAGACACACAACAGCATATGTTCTTGCAGAGGTAGAGTCTTTTCTCAGCAAGTCATTGACTGCTCCGCATTGACAGTGTTTCTTTCATGACTGTTGCGGGTTTAGGTCTCTGGATAATACTGGTGTTGTTGTTGTTACGCAGGGTAATTACATGGCACTGTGATCAGTCGCACATCTGTGTGTGTTGTATTGAGGAGCTGCGGTGGTTTGACATTTATTTTCCAGAGCAATCACAAACACAGGAAGTGAGATGAGCAGTCTGTGTGTTTAACCTGTTCTACAAAACCCTTCACCACTACAGTATCTATAGTATGGTTTACTTATGTATCTATATAAATCACACATATCCCAGACAGACTAACTAACTAAAAACCCTTCACCACTACATTATCTATAGTATGGTTTACTTATGTATCTATATAAATCACACATATCCCAGACTATGGATGAAGAGGATGAATAGGTGCCCTTGGAAGAACAGAAAGCTGAGAGAGTTTTTATGGGACCCAATGACTTACGTTAATACCATAATAACGTATTAATTCCATTAAATAGTTTTCTACCAGATTCAACTGAGGGTATTAAGGATAAGCAATAGAATCCCACAACCTAAACTGTTGTCTTACTCTGTATGAAATGGGCTAATATAATGGACATATATTACAGGGCTAATTACATTTGAGTCATTTAGCAGACACTCTTATCCAGAGAATCTAGGGTTAAGTGCCTTGCTGAAGGGCACATTGACAGAACCAGCAACCTTTTGGAGACTGAACCAACACTCCTAACTGCTGGGCTACCTGCCGCCCACTTACCGAACCAACTGGCCCTAGACAAGATCAACCACAATACAGGGCCCTAGTCACAGGACAATATGGCTGTGTTTATACAGGCAGCCCAACTCCGATCCTTTACAGTAACTAATGACGGCAAGAGAAATCATTGAGCCACAGAGCATAAAAATATGTTTTTAGATCAATTGTTGTATTATATGTTCAAGCAATAGGCAGAACAAATCCTTGGACAAATAACAATTAGATTGTCAGAGCACGTACATGTATAATACATGCACAGACCTAGCAAGCAACAAAGAACAAAAAAACAAAAAACGAAAATAAGCCATATATGAAACATACCCCATCCCATCCCACCCATCCCACCCTTTGGATTTTTAAAGGAAAGAAAAATTGAAAGAGAGAAGAGAAAGTAGTATATAGGAGTGGGAATTAGTTGTTCAGGTAATCTCACTAGTCATATTAGAAGGAATCGTTTGTTATCTACTGCCATAGAGGCAGTCTAGGTCAACATCATGAAATGGTATGGGAGTCAAATCATGAAGGAGAAAGCTAAATAAGAGGTTGTTAAGTGGCAAACCATATTTGGAACAAATATCTTTAAAACTGCAGAGGTCTTTGAAGCTTATCAAGCCTTTATTTTTCCAGATAGAAAAGGMAGAATCCAAAGTAGTCTGACATGATAATCTGAGTCAATGTTTCTGGGCTGGAAAATAGGATTTTATGAAACAGTAGTTTTGCTTTACTCACTTTAACGTTCAGTGAACTCTCCATGAGGGTGTTATTAGAACTTAATCAGGACTGAGCCAGCACGCTTTGTGATGAATCAAAAGAGGTTGCTGGACTAAACTGTAACTGGGTATTTCCTTGGCCTGTTCTGTGTTGAGACCAGCTGTCATGTCTTACCTGTGGTTATAGTACCTCTGCTGGCCATGTGAAATATTGTAGTTTTGTATATGTTTCTCTTTTTGTAGGACTGTAAATCTTTTTCGTTTTGAAAAGGAAAAACAACAACACCATCACCAACAATAGCAATAAAATAGTGTACCTTAATTACATAAAAAAACAAAAGCTAACACTTGAGACGATTTATTCTCAGAGTTAAGAAGTAATCTTGAAGATTATATTCAATTTGTCAATTCTAATTATTTATTTTTTAGATGCATCTGGGTGTAGGTGTGTAGGTGTGAGTTTGGCATGTTCTCAAAGTGGAGCTGAAAACATTGTTTTAGTTGATCTGGCTTCATCCCCATGCAGACCAGACTGGTCAAAATCCCCCTTATGCAAGAACAGAGATGATATTCATCAACAATCAATACACATAAGTACTTTCAATTTTTTATCATAAAATGTTCTGGTATCCACTGCCTCCGAATATCACTGGTGAATTGACAAAACAAGTATTCTGCAGATCATTCTGATATMATTTAATTTAAAGGCGCACTATGCAGAAATCGTTCTGCCATTTCCCGTCTTTTACTTTCGGTTTTGTACACCAGCTTCAAACAGAAAATACAATATTTTGAGATATTTCACAGAGGTTTAAATGGTACAATGATTCTCTACATCATACATTTCTTATTTTCATCACATAAATGGAAATTAGGCAAATTATTAGATTTCTAGCTGTACAGTATAGGCTGCATAGTGTACTGGCTACGCAAACTAGTTTAATACTGCAGTAAACAGTGAAGTGACTCACAACATTTGAGAAGGCATTTGGCGATCACAAACACAGCTGCACCTACAGAAAAACCTGCTCCAAGTCCAATGACACCAAGCAATGAAAAGCTTAAAGTTACTCCTRCCACAACAAGAGAGTAACCGTTCGGTCCCTTGATATGAGCTTTTTCACATTTTCTGGGGAGAAAGAATACAGATGTAGCTGTTGATTCAGTTGAGCACTTTCCCTTAGTAAGCAATCAGACAGCTATCATGTTCAGATATGTAGATGAGCAAACAGGCAGCTTGTTTGTTTGATTGATCAATAGATAACCAGGAGAGATCAGCTAAGAAGAGTAGATAAAGCAGAAGTAGAAATCTAGGGAAATAGAAAAGACAGAACAAGAGATAAAAATACAAAGTTTATTTGTTTTTAAAATGTTGTTTTCAGCCAGTATAAATTATTACAGGTCTGGTTGTCAATTTGGAATTTAAGAGATATATTTTTTTAAAGTAACAAAGGAAATGCTGGTCCTGACAGAAAAAGGTATATCAAGTTCACAGACAGAGTAGGCTTCATGCAGTAGAAATAATGGAACAAAATACTCACAAGTCCATCTTTAGTTTAGTTATGTTTTGTTTCTAGATATGTTGTCACGTTCCTGACCTTATTTTTCCTTTGTTGAACTTTGTTTAGTTGGTCAGGACGTGAGCTGGGTGGGTAGTCTATGTTTTGTGTTTCTATGTTGGGGTTAATGTGTTTCCTGATATGGTTCTCAATTAGAGGCAGGTGTTTGACGTTTCCTCTGATTGAGAACCATATTAAGGTAGGGTGTTCTCACTGTTTGTTTGTGGGTGGTTGTCTCCTGTGTCTGTATGTTTACCACACGGGACTGTTTCGTTTTGTCGTTCGTGTATGTAGTCTGTTCCTGTTCGTGCGTTCTTCGTTTATTTGTAAGCAATCAAGTCCAGGTCTGTCTACATCGTTTATTTGTTTTGTAGTTTGTTTAAGTGTTTTCGTGTTTCGACTTTACTTTAATAAATATCGTTATGTCAACATTTCACGCTGCGCTTTGGTCCAATCCCTACTCCTCCTCCTCATCCGAAGAGGAGGAGAACGACCGTTGCAGCACCACACTCAAACAAGGATCAAGCGTGAGAGGAACCAGCAGCAGCGGCCAAAAAAACAGGACTCGTGGACTTGGAGGAAATATTGGACGAAAAGGCCCTGGGCTAAGACAGGGGAGAATCGCCGCTCTTTTGAAGAGAGGGAGGCAGCTAAAGCCCAGGAGCGGTGGTATGAGGAGGCAGCAAGGGAGCGTGGCTGGAAAACCCGAAAGGAACCCAAACATTTTCTTGGGGGGCTAAAAGGGAGTGTGGCGAATCAGGTAGGAGACTGCGCCTACTTCCTGTACTTACCGTGGAGAGCGAGAGTACGGGCAGACACCGTGTTTACGCAGTAGAGCGCATGGTGTCTCCTGTACGTGTGCATAGCCCGGTGGGTACATACACCCTCTCGTATCGGCCGGGCTAGATTGAGCATAGAGCCAAGTGCCATGAAGCCGGCTCTACATATCTGGCCTCCAGTATGTCTCTCGGGCCGGCTTACATGCACCAGCCTTACGCATGGTGTCCCCGGTTCGCCTACATAGCCCGGTGCGGGTTATTCCACCTCCCCGCACTGGTCGGGCGACGGGGAGCATACACCAGGTAAGGTTGGGCAGGCTCAGTGCTCAAGGGAGCCAGTACGCCTGCACGGTCCGGTATTTCCGGCGCCACCCCGCCAGCCCAGTACCACCAGTGCCTACACCACGCACCAGGTTTCCTGTGCGTCTCCAGAGCCCTGTTCCTCCTCCACGCACTAGCCCTGTGGTGCGTGTCTCCAGCCCATTACCACCAGTGCCTACGCCACGCACCAAGCCTCCTGTGCGTTCTCCAGAGTCCTGTACGCACTGTCCTTCTCCCCGTATCGTCGCCTGATGTGCGTGCCCGTCAGCCCGGTACCTCCAGTTCCGGCACGCACGCACCAGGATATAAGTGCGCTCTAGCCGCCAGAACTGTCTGTCTGGCCAAAGGCGCGTATGAGCTGCCAGTGCTGTTCCAGAGCCGTCAGAGCTGCCCATCTGTTCCGAGCCGTGCAGAAGGCCTGCCCGTGCTGTTCCGAGACCGTCAGAGCTGCCGTCTGTCCCGAGCCGTCAGAGCTGCCCGTTGTCCAAGCCTGTCAGAGCCGCCCGCTCTGTCCGAGCCTTCAAGCCGCCCGTCTGTACTGAGCCTTCAAAGCCGCCCGTCTGTACTGAGCCTGCAATGCCGCCTCGTCTGTACTGAGGCCTTCAGAGCGTCCCGCCAGACAGGAGCGCTAAGAAGCCTTCCGCCAGAACAGGAGCCGCTAGAAGCTTCCGCCAGAACAGGAGCCGCTAGAGACGTTCCGCCAGACAGGAGCACGCTAGAGCCGTGTCCGCCAGAAGGATCAGCCAGAGCCTTCGTCCAGACAGGAATCAGCCAGAGCCTCTCCAGCCAGACGAGGATCAGCCAGAAGCCTTCCGCCCAGAACAGGAATCAGCCAGAGTCTTCCGCAGGACAGGATCAGAACCAGAGTCTTCCGCCAGACAGGATCAGCCCAGACCATTCGCCAGACAGGATCAGCCAGAGCCTTTCGCCACAGTCCGAGCCGTGTCAGCCAAGCAGAGGGCTTCCGCCAGCCTGAGCAGCCAGAGCCTGGTCCGCAGCCAGCCGGCATCGCAGCCAGAGGAGCCGCTCGCAGCCATGGAGCAGCCAGAGCTTCGCCGCCAGCCATGAGCAGCCAGGCCTTCGGCAGCCAGCCATGAGCAGCCAGAGCCGCAGCAGCCATTGAGCAAGTCGCAGAGCCGCCGCGCAGGCCATGTAGGCAGAGCGCCAGAGCCATCGCCAGGCCAGAGCGCCAGCACGCCATGAGCAGCCAGAGCCGTCCAGCAGGATCGCCAGAGCCGTCCAGCCAAGGATTCCGCCAGAGCCAGCCAGCCAGGATCCGCGAGCCAGCCAGCCAGGATCGTCCTCAGTCGGAGCTGCCCCTCTATTCCGGAGATGCCCTCATTCCGGAGATGCCCCTCATTCCGGAGATGCCCCTCATTCGTGTTGCCCCTCATTCCGGTGCTGCCCTTAATCTAGTGGGGTTAATTTGGAGGTGGTCATTTTGAGGTGGCTACGAAAGGGGGTAGTGACTATGGTGGGGTGGGGAACACGACAGCGCCAGAGCCGCCACCGTGGACAGACGCCCACCCAGACCCTCCCCTAGACTTTATGCTGGTGCGCCCGGAGTTCGCACCTTAAGGGGGGGGGTTATGTCAGTTCCTGACCTTCATTTTTTTCCTTTGTTGAACTTTGTTTAGTTGGTCAGGACGTGAGCTGGGTGGGTAGTCCTATGTTTTGTGTTTCTATGTTGGGGTTAATGTGTTGCTGATATGGTTCTCAATTAGAGGCAGGTGTTTGACGTTTCCTCTGATTGAGAACCATATTAAGGTAGGGTGTTCTCACTTTTGTTTGTGGGTGGTTGTCTCCTGTGTCTGTATGTTTACCACACGGACTGTTTCGTTTTGTCGTTCGTGTATGTAGTCTGTTCCTGTTCGTGCGTTCTTCGTTTATTTGTAAGCAATCAAGTCCAGTCTGTCTACATCGTTTATTTGTTTTGTAGTTTGTTTAAGTGTTTTCGTGTTTCGACTTTACTTTAATAAATATCGTTATGTCAACATTTCACGCTGCGCTTTGGTCAACCCTATCCTCCTCCTCATCCGAAGAGGAGGAGAACGACCGTTACATATGTGTTGTGGGTAATCAGACTAGGATGCTGCTCCAGTAGTGTTTATACCCGAAAAGTCTCTTTCACATTCGTTCTAATATAAATTAGAAATTGTGGAACATTTACAAGAATACACCTGGAAAATCTAGTTGTGTTGCATACCTTTATACATTCCAGATGCCATACCTGGGTGTATTCTTACCACTGCCACCAAGCTCTTATATTGGGTGATGATCAACTATCTACGAAACACTTGATTTAGACTGCATTGCTGTTATGATACTGGGTGTTTCCCAAAAACATAAAGATCATCTTTAGCAGATCATTGTTCATCCATTACCTCTTACTGCTAAATATGATCTTTATGTTTTTGGGAAACTCATCCCAAATCTGAATACTGTACTATACACTGTACTGTGTATAGATGGCAGTGCTAGGACTTCCTTTGCCAACCTACTAAAACTKTGGGGCACATACTGTATATGCTACATTAAGTAATTCAATACTGTAGTAAAAAGTCTGTGGTGTGACTTACTGTTAGGGCTAGAGGCAGGTTTGTTTACAATATTGTACCCAATTGATCCTACCGCAGCCGCTGCTCCTAGTCCCACTAGAGCAGGGGTTGTAAAGGTGACAGATACCTGAGGGAGAGGGTTGAGAGTTTCAAGTTCCTTGCTGTCCACATCACCAACAAACTATCATGGTCCAAACACACCAAGACAGTTGTGAAGAGGGCACGAAAACACATTCCCTCCCCCCCGGGAGACTGAAAGATTTGGCATGGGTCCCCAGATCCTCAAAAGGTTCTACAGCTGCACCATCGAGAGCATCTTGACCTGTTGCATCAACGCCTGGTATGGCAACTGCTCGGCATYAGACTGTAAGGCGCTACAGAGGATAGTGCGTATGGCCCAGTACATCACTTCTTGCCATCCAGGTCCTATATGCTAGGCACTGTAAGAGGAAGTCCCAAAAAATTGTCAGACTCCAGTCACCYAAGTCATAGACTGTTCTCTCTGCAGTACTGGAGCGTCAAGTCTAGGTCCAAAAGGCTCCTTAACAGCTTCTACCCCCAAGCCATCATAAGACTGCTGAACAATTAATCAAATGGCCACCCGGACTATTTACATTGCACCCCCCCCACACACACATTTTTACACTGCTGCTACTCACTGTTTATTATCTATGCACAGTCACTTTACTTATACCTACATGTACAAATTACCTCGACTAACCTGTACCCCCGCACATTGACTCGGTACTGGTACGCCCTGTATATAGCCTTGTTATTGTTATTTTATTGTGTTACTTTTTATATATTTTTTTGCTTTAGTTTATTTTGTCAATATTTTCTTCACTCTATTTCTTGAACTGCATTGCTTGTTAATGACTTGTAAGTAAGCATTTCACGGTATTCAGTGCATGTGACAAATAAAATTTGATTTGATTTGACCTCCAATGATGACAGAAACTTCCTGGCAGGCTCTCCAGCTGACTTTCGTGCTATAATCAGATCCAGTGGTGACCCGTCATTCGGGGCGGGAGGGTGCAGAGCCTGTTTTGAGCCCCACGTGTTTAGCAACAACAACAAAAAATATATATACACATTACCAGTCTAAAAGTTTGGACACACCTACTCATTCAAGAGTTTTTCTTTATTTTTACTATTTTCTACATTGTATAAAACTATGTAAGGGAACACCCCCCTGAAATGAACAAAAATGAATGGTATCTTATTGGCACCGTATGAAACATATACACGATGTACAATACCACTCAAATGGACGTYGTTTCATTCAAAACTGATTGCAAATGCCATATTGCAAATGCCAAGTGTAACACAGCAAAAATCCAATAGATGGCGAGCGCGCTCCACCGTAAATTTTCTTAGTGCAAATGTAACACAAGTCAAGACCCGAGTAAAATGTGATTTTTTCTCCAAAAACGTATCACCCCCTTAAAAAAGTGCTTTCTGGACCGTTTATCAAAATTCTTTCTATTTTTTGGTCAATTACACATGTATAAGAACTGTACGAACATACTTTTGTCATATTTTATTGTGATAATTATTATTATTTATTTTTTTACTTGTCCATAAGGCATATGTTTTGTCCATTTGCAATATGATTTCATAGGAAGTCAAAAGTCGAAGTCAAAAGTCAGTGAACCATTGCCAAATGCAATAAGAAATGTCCAAATGCAATATGAAAGTATTGAATGTGCCAAATCAGGATGTTTTGTCCATTTGCAATATGATATCATAGGAATTTAAAAGTCGAAGTCAAAAGTCACTTTTTTATTTTTTTGCCAAATGCCATAAGAAATGTACAAATGCAATATGAAAGTACTGAAAGTGCCAAATCAGGATGTTATGTCTATTTGCCATGTATGATCATAGGCAGTCGGTTTCCAAACCCAAAAGTCAGTGAACCAGGTCCAAATGGCATTTATACTGCCCAAAATGATATATAGCACTATGTTAAAACATGAATCAACCTAGATGGTCTATTTGTCATGTATGATGAGGGAGAAGTGGGACTCTGTTGTTTTTTAATGATTTTTTGAAAAACATCCAAAATGACCAGGGGTGCCCCCTATTGGATGGGCACGGGTGAGGTGTGCTCCCTACCCAACCKTWKACCCCTTGCTCCCCCCTAAAAGCATTAAAAAACATTTTTTTAAATGTGCTTCTAGTAACACATTCCAATCACCAGGTGCACATTCCAATCACCATGTCCATTTGGTGATGTTTTTTCAYTGTTGAATCATATTGGAAATGTACTGTCCATTTGCAATATGTTTCAATGGGCATTTAGCATCACGAATTTGACATGCTCAAAAATACTGCAGAAATGCTTAATTGACTGGCCCGATGAACTTGGGATGGCCGGGCAGTGATAGTGGTTCCTCTCCATCGCTCGTTGGTGTTGATTTCAGATTGTCAATTTGGTGATGGTCTATCACTGTTTAAACATATTGCAAATGGACAAAAGTCAGTCAGCAAGTCACCGTCCATCAGTCAATTAGATATCATTCTGACACCAAACTGATACAAACTGACACCACACCCACTTTTYCCAACTCGTTTAGAAGCCAACTATCAYATATTTCAGAGCAGGCCCAAAATTCACAGCGCCTTCTGTTTAAACCACAATTAAAACAAAAAACACGTAGTTGCGTTCAAGTTGCGGGTCCAGTTCTGACATTATGTGTAGGCCTAGCTGAGGCGACCCCGAATCCCACGTTTTGGCTCGATAGGTCATTTGGAGGCCGAGCAGCGACCATATTTGGTGCTGAAAATCCACATTTTCTGGGCRTTGCTACGGGGTCGTTGAATGAGCTATCGGACAGAAATGTCGGGGTCCGTCTCTATGGGCCGAGCCGGTTTCAATGCACCTAGTCTTGTGACTCTGGGACTTTTCTAAATGTCGTCATTTTCGTGATGGTCAAAATGAATTGAAGGTAATGGAAATGTACGAGGCTGTTTCTCGGTCTGAGAACCTCCTAGAGCCACATAACTCACCGTGCACTATYGACTTGAGCTCTAGAACAGGTTTCTAAAGTTTCAGAGCTCTAGGTCTGATGGTTCTTCGATAGTTTGAACAAAGGTAACTATTGCAGGCTCTGTGTGTGAGCTTTTCTTGGAAATCTGATGGGAGAAATTACTGATTTACAGTTCATGAGGGTTACCTAGTCACACATATGAAGTTTTGGAAAGATGTGACTTTTGTAACCCTTTGAAACAGACACTGTGACCCCAATTTAAGGCACTTTCGCTTGGCACAGGAAGCTTAACTTACTTTTGCAACTATAAGCGGGGTGCTGTTCCGCATTAGCATATTTGTGTCTCCAAATTAAACTGCCTCGTGCTAAATTTTGATCGTACAATATGCATATTATTGTTATTATTGGATAGAAAACACCTTCTAGTTTCTATAGAAGTTGGAATTTTGTCTCTGAGTGGTACAGAACAATTTCTACAGCACTTTTCATGACAGGGTTCAGATTTCAGAAATTTTTACCTCTGATCTGGGGTCTGTTTATAAGGCCACATGAATGCTATGAGAAACCGACACTGCCTACGTTTCCTCTGGGTGTCTGTACGTCATCACGTTTTCAATGAAATCGATGGGACGTTCACAGCCATTATAATGACAAAAATGTACAGAGACCCCCTTTCTCAACGTGCGCTCAAGCGTGAAGGCCATCGGACTGCCTCGTTCCAAATCGTTTTCTAACCAGCAATATTTCTCCGGTCATGTTTTCAGTCGTTATAGTTGTTAAAAACATCATAATGTAGTGAATTTGAACCGTTTTATATCATTTATATCCGTTTAGTGCGATTCTGAGGAATTTATTTGTCGTGCACTCTGAAAGTTTGGACACGTTTTTAGGGTGTCGGTCGTTGGTGGTGGACATTTCGAAGGACAGAGGAATCTATCGACCAAAAGACGTTTATAACATAGAAAGGATACATTGCCAAGAATCTGATGGAGAACAGCTCAAAGTAAGCAATATTTAAAATGATAAATGGTGTTTCTGTCGAATATTTTAAACGCATATTTCGCCATTTTGTTTGGTATAGCTTCACTTGGCAACCTGTATTGAAAAGTAAGGATAATTTTAAAAATGTAAATCAGCGTTGCATTAAGAACTAATTTGTCTTTCGATTGCTGTCAACCCTGTATTTTTTAGTCAGTATATGATTAGCTTTCAATTAAACTAGATACTCTGATAGATGACGTCAGACATATTGAGGCTTGATTTCCTAGTATTTTTATTGTGTAAACGGTTTTGTATGGCTAAATATGCCCTTTTCGAACAAACTGTATATGTATATTGTAAATGATGTTACAGGAGTGTCATCGGAAGAATCTGAGAAGGTTAGTGAAAAAATTAATATATTTTGGCGGTGATTACGTTATAGCGTTCTTTGGCTGGAATCGATGCTCTTGTAACGTTTTCACATGTGGTATGCTAACTTATCGATTTATTGTGTTTTCGCTGTAAAACGCTTAGAAAATCTGAAATTGGTCTGAATACAACGAACTGGGTCTTTCCATTGCTATGCTTGTCTATTTCTTATGAAATGTTTTATGATGAGTAAATTGGTCATACCGTTGCTCTATCTAGTAATTCTAGTCAATTTGTGATGGTCCGGTGCAATTGTAAACTGTGATTTCTACCTGAAATATGCACTTTTTTCTAACAAAAACTATCCTATACATGAATATGTTATCAGACTGTCATCTGATGGTTTTTTTAATAGGTTATTGGCTATCAATATTTAGTTGAAGCCGATGGTGATAGCACTGAAGGAGTAAGAAACTGATGGAGTTAGAATAGTGGTGTATTTTGCTAACGTGGTTAGTAATAGATTTACATATTGTGTCTTCCTGTAAAAACATTTTAAAAATTGAATGGTGGCTTTATTCACAAGATTTGTATCTTTCATTAGGTGGCTTGGACTTGTGATTTAATGATATTTATGTGCTACTATCTATGTGTGAAGCTATGCTAGCTATGCTAATCAGTGTGTGGGGGGTGGGGGTGCTCCCGGATCCGGATTGATTACTCGTGAAAGGTTAAAGTAAACACATATCCTCATTGGGGTAGGCTTTTACGTTAAGAACTGACTGATTTACACAGGTTGAATGAGTGTGTGTTATTTCAGAAAATCACAGAAAATCACAGAAATCTCGCAGAGCTCGAAAACCCGTTTAACGGATTCATCTGAACCAGCTGCAACTGGATCTTGTAACTTTTTTGAAAAGAAAACATTTTTTTTGAACATCACCAATTGTTTATTGTACAATTTCTCTTAAATTACGATGATAAATGGCTGGTTCTTTTTTTCCTGACACCGTAGGTTCAAGTACTTTGACGTGAAGCGGTCAAATTAGTGATCTATTTTCTTTTTTGACCTTTAATCCCAGAAAAATAGCTTAACTCAAAAAGCGTTGAGGCCTCGATGCCATCTTGTTTGGGGCCAACTGCCCATTATGCCAAACCTATGCTCACCAAGTTTCGTCTTCGAAGTCTTTTCCGTTTAAGAGAAATGGCCACGTCGTGATTGGTGATGTTTTGTACATTTGCAATAAGATTCCATTCGCCCTCTGGTGGTATTTACCGGGATAGCGGATAATGACCAACATTTAAAAMATTTATAAAACGGAAACCGAATGTCCGAGAGACTTCGTTCGATGACTTCCCGGGAGATCTGGCCCCGGTGCACGGCCCGCCGCCGTCCGCAAATTTTACAAACATTCGTGGACGTCTAGTAAGGAACCGTACATTTGCAATATGGAGTTTCTCATCAACCATACAGCAAATGCCAAAATGTTCCCTTCATRTATGAAATAACACATATGGAATCATGTAGTAACCAAAAAAGTGTAGCCACACTTAGCCTTGATGACAGCTTTGCACACTCTTGGCATTCTCTCAACCAGCTACACCTGGAATGCTTTTCTAAGGAGTTCCCACATATGTGACCGACCGGTTCAAATCYGTCTTATGTAGCAACATTTGAAATTGTGTTTTTTARATTGGATATAAGTAGAGACTCAGAGCAACAGAATGGAATATCATACACTGCATTTTTGAGGAACAACGGGAAAGTAATTCTGCTTTGAATGTTGATCAACTTGTAAACTCACTTTTGAGTAAATGGCCTTTGAATATTTTGGTACCTAGTGAAGAGCTCTTCTTTGTCTACACCCATTCATTATCATTCACACCCTCTTAAGCTTTAGCCCCACCCATCTCATTTCACTCTCGGAGTGTTCCGAGCGCACACTTGATGCTCTGGCCGATGATTTGTTTACCTCTGGATGCAATGAAAACAGCATAACCAGCTTTGCAGGAAACAATTTCATTACACTTTTTTGCCGACGTTTACTGACACCGGCCATATTCAACGGGTGTTGTGCGTTCGTAAATTAATCAGTTATTCTGCGCTCTTGCATACTCAGACTGAATTTACGAACGCACCCRAAATGATTACTTGCATAGTGGAGTCTTTTGTTAAGACATGTATCTTGCTAACTAGGTAAACAATGAACCTAGCTAGGTAAACAACGTGTAAGATCATACACGTCACGTTAGGTAGCGAGCCAGCCAGCTAATGTTAGCTAGTTAAACAACAATGAACATAGAGCCAAATCATATTGTTACCACGCCTTGCATGAATCTACTGGTAGTGGTAGCTATCTACCCAGTTTCAATGTTAGCTAGCTAACATTAGGCAATAACTAGCAAAGCAAACGGCTATGAGATATGAATAATAACATCATACACGTAACGTTAGCTAAGGAGCCAGCCAGCTAAAATAAGCTAGCTAGCTAACAGTACACTTTAGCTTGAAATTAAACACTTTCTGTCAAAATTAGAAATGTGTAATATCTGAAAATTTAGCTAGCTAGACTATCTTACCCGTATACATCATCATGTCACGATGCCATGCCATGGTTGCCCTTAGTTTGAAGATGTAATCCAGAGACAGGTGTTTTCTCCATCTCTTTAGCTATCATACTCTAATTCCACTGATTTCCAAAATYGATCCTCCAGAAAGTGGAGATCAACACTTATGCAGCTCCACTACACGATACATTTTTTGAAAAAGCAGCGTTCGACAGGATTACCAACACAGACTGACCAGCTCAAATAGACAGAAGCCYTCTATATGGCAGACCAATCTAAACTCCACTCTCAACATGTCCAGCCCACTCATTATCTCAGCCAATCATGGCTAGTGGGAAGGTTTCTGGCTTTTTCTGTGGCTTAACCAACTAGRCTCATAATTTAACAATTTTATTTGTATTTACAGATTTACAGATTCAACATGGCTGGATCAGATCTCTTCAGATCAGTTTAATCTGTTTGGGATTCAGTTTGACCCAGAGGACCACTGGACTCTGACATGTGGGCCGGTAATGGAGAGAAGAAAAGTTGCTTTAAGACTCAGATTGCTGTCTGCCTTCAGGGGCTGTGTCTTTGTGTAACACTGAAACCAGTTAGAGGAAAGAAGAAGAAGAAGAACAATGATCCTCTTCTAGGGAGTAAAAGGGAAAGTTACTGTACTGCTTTCAGGGAACTCAGATCCATTCTTTCCTGCAGCAGGACTGGCCTCCAGCTCCAGTAGCTGGAAATGATGTGTTTAGTCTTGGCCAGAACATTGTTGTTTTCTCTGCCTCAGTAAACAGACAGCTGGATAATGTGGATGATGTATTACATGTTTACTGTGTAATATTGGATKTATCTGTTATCAGTTAGGGTACCTACAGAGCAAATAAATAATATAGTTTAATAATGTACTCATGTAATATTGTAGGCTAGTCCTGTAATATGTGATTGTGATTGTAAACACCTCAGGGCATTGTCATTCTCTCTCTTTCTCTCTCCATCCCCCCTCAGTCTCCCTCACTCTCTCTCAACATCTCTGTGTTTCTCTGCCTCACTCCCATAAATGTAAACATTKTTAGGGCTACTGATTTCTAGTGTCAGGGACAGAGAAGAGAGTTTTTACACTAATATTGTCCTGTCAGACAGTAAAACRCTCTCAGCAGCTACTACAGCCATAGCAACATTCTCAGAACCAGAGAATACTATCTTTTAGTTTTGACCGTTTGACCCAGCAGATGCATGCGCATCCAGACACTCTTTAAATTAGTCTGACTTCCCTGATGAGCTCAGTCTATTTATGTTTCCTGGCTGGGAAATATAATTTGATGAAAACAGATGTTTTGTTTGATTTTACTCCCTTTAACCTTCAGTGAACTCTCTATGATGGTGTTATTGGAGCCTAATCACAATAAGTGACTCCAAAATTACACAATACATTATTTAACATTAATTTATATTGGGTACAAAATAATCTAAAACACAACAGATACAAACAAAATGCATCCAACAAATTTGTAGCGTCACAACCTTGATGTAGTCATTGCGTACTATGAATACTGGACCAAATACTTCACTTTTTGCAACTTTAATACACATGTATTTGTCCCAATGCTTTTGGTCCCCTAAAATGGGGGGACTGTGTACAAAAAGTGCTGTAATTACAAAACGGTTCAACCCACGCTGCCCAAATTGTGGCCTTCCCAAATAGGCAAAGGCCTACACAATTGTGATTTGAAACAATCCACAGCAACACAAAAAAAGCTAACAATCCTCTCTGGCTAAGTCATGCTCTCTGGTGAAGTATATATTTTTTGTTTTTATTTAGACAGGAGCATTTATATAATTTGGGCAAAACTTACATTTACTTTATGGGAAGCCAGCGTGATAACAGTGCATTGCAAACCCCACCAACTTTCCTTTCCAATTCACAAGAGGCTGAAACCAGAGATCTGTATATAATGATGAGATGCTCATGTCTCCACCCTAACAATAGCGTGTCCCATAAGGCGGGAAGGCAGGCGACAAGTTTAGGGCTGGATATTATGCCAATGGAAACGCATTGGGCTTATTCTGGACAGGTTTTRGCGAGTGAGCCCTCTCGATTAGCCTCGTCCTCTGCTGAAACGCTCTCACCGGAGAAAGTCCCAAGTTCCACAGCTCAGGTCGAGTCAAGTCACAAGTCCCTAATTTTGGATTTCAAATCCTCAAGTCAAAGGTTAAGTGTTTTGCAATTGCAATGCATCAGTGATTTTGGACCCACATGCTTTACAAACTGCATCCCTTTCCCCCACTACCACATAGTCTTTGAAACCGAATGCAACAATTTTGGGAACTGATGATGCCCATATGCGGAGGTGGCACTACAGGCCCTAGAGTGGTGGGGCAAATTGTTTCCCCTGGGGCCCGGAGCTTTTCCTATTCTAGTAACCTAACCAGGTATAAATCATAACCCTGTAGGGTCTGAAAGTGATTAAGTAGTTGTATGGGCAATGCAACCACAKTTACTTTATGGTAATTTAACCAGACTCTCCTATCCAGAGCAATTAGGATTAAGATCCTTGCTCAAGGGCACACTGATACATTTTCACCTAGTCAGCTCAGGGATTTGAACCCATGACCTTTCACTTACTGCCGCCTAGGTATACAGATATTTTCTAAACAGGTCACATGGTTTTAGGGAGGATGAAAACCCTGTCAAACTCCAGCAACCTTGTACTTGTTATTATGAATTATGTTTTAAAATGAGACTTTACACAGACACTGCAATTGGACAAAATAACTCACAGGGCTGAACTTTCAGCACATAGGCCTATGCAACTGCAAGAACTACAGATTTTTACCTCATCAGCTCAGGGATTCGATTCAGCAACCTTTTGATTACTAGCCCAATGCTCTAACCACTAGGATACCTGCCGCCACAATCAGTATTGTGTTGTTTCATTCATATCAGATAAGAATTATGGATTGAAAARGTCAAGGTAGCCTAGCTAGCCAGCTCACATCTGAATATAGCCAAAATCCAATTTGATCATATTCACATTTCTTTCCTAACACAAATAATTTGGCTATAAATAGGCTACATAACCCTGGCAAGAGGGCAAGAGGGGACAGGGTGCATTGTCTGGAGGCTATGCAGCTGCTGGCTGTAGTTGTTATCAGTAGTCTAGTTGATCAGAAAGAAATCATTTAGTTTTCTTCACATACAGTTTAGGTGTAGGCTGCTGCAACATTTCTGTGAAGAGTTCTTGCTTGTGTATGTTGGGCATGATGTGTTATCACGTTTTCTAAATAAATACCGGAGGACAGTGGAGCGGTGCGCACTTTGCTAGATAATGTGCTTTGTGCCTGACCTGCTCAACCAGTGATTTACGTGAATCTGGTTGGTCAAGACACAGAACAGAACACACAGAACACACAGGACCTGCAGCACTCCGATATAAAGGACAGATAGGCTTGCATAGTGAACAAGAKTACAAATAGAGTCTCCTGAGTCATACAGCTCAAGTCCAAGTTAAGTCACGAGTCATAGATGCTCAACTCGAAGTCTAGAGGCAACTGTTTTTTCTCAAGTCGCAAAAGATGTTGCYTTTGTGTAGAGTAAGATGATGAAAAGGTTTTGCAAATCAGCCTCAATCAACTGACGACTGATATGTTCATTAGATTTATCTTGAATGTGAAATAATTTGTGGGAATCAAATGTAACATGAACATATTCAAACCCCCGGTATTTGTAAGAGGTGGCCAACCCCCTTTGAGAGCAACAATACAAAAGTATGTGGACACCCCTTGAAATTAGTGTATTTGGCCAATTCAGTCATACCCGTTGCTGACAAGTGTATACAATCGAGCACACAGACATGCAATCTCCATAGACAAACACTGGCAGTAGAATGGCCCGTATTGAAGAGCTCAGTGACTTAATCGTGGCACCATCATTAGGATGCCACCTTCCCCAAAAGTCAGTTCTTTAAATTTCTGCCCTGCTAGTGCTGGCCCGATCAACTGTCAGTGCTGTTATTGTGAAGTGGAAACATCTTGGAGCAACAACGTCTCAGCCCAGAAGTGGTAGGCTACACAAGCTCACAGAACGGGACTGCAGRGTACTGAAGCGCATAAAAATCTTCTGTTGCAACACTCACTACCGAGTTCCAAACTGCTTTTGGAAGCAACGTCAGCACAATAAATGTTCGTTATGAGCATCATGAAATGGGTTTCCATGGCTGAGCAGCCACACACAAGCCTAAGATCACCATGCGCAATGCCAAGCGTCGGATGGAGTGGTGTAATGCTCGCCACTATTTGATTCTGGATCAGTGGAAACACGTTCTCTGAAGTGATGAATCACGCTTCACCATCTGGCAGTCCAATGGACGAATCTGGGTTTGGCGGATGCCAGGAGAACGCTATCTGACCGAATGCATAGTGTCAACTATAAAGTTTGGTGGAGGAGGAATAATGGTCTGGGGCTGTTTTTCATGGTTCAGGCCATTTAGTTCCAGTGAAGGGAAATCATAATGCTACAGCATACAATGACATTCTAGATGATTCTGTGCTTCCAACTTTGTGGCAACAGTTTTGGGAAGGCCCTTTCCTGTTTCAGCATGACAATGCCCCTGTGCACAAAGCCGACTGCGAGCCAGGCCTAGTCGCCCGACATCAGTGCCCGACATCCATCATGCTCTTGTGGCTGAATGGAAGGAAGTCCCCTCAGCAATGTTCCAACATCTAGTGTAAAGCCTTCCCAGAAGAGTGGAGACAGTTATAGCAGCAAAGGGGGGACCAACTCCATATTAATGCCCATGATTTTATAAAAAACACAGCAGCCTTTCTTTCTCCCTTAATCTCTCTCTCTCTCTCTTTCTCTCCCTTTCTTGCTCCCTATGGGAATGTTTTTATTATGCTAATTTGATTTTTGTGGGGGCGAGGACATCGACTCTAGGGGGTTTAAAGGATAGTGTATCGTTTTATTGTGGACACATTCGTGTTGTTATGTATCTGCTGACAGTCAGTCAGACAGCAACATAATACCTCTGTTATATACATTTGATGCTGCAGCATCAAAGGGAGCTGAAGTCATTCTGAGCCAGCCAGGCAGGCAGAAGCTCCTAAATATATAATACCGTTAAAACTAATTACAGTTCAGTGTTGCCGGAACAAAACCCAACGTGTGTCTCTGCATCGAGATAATTCAATAGGAGTAAAGAGTAAACAGAGATTCATTTGGGTTAAAATGATCCATTCTAGAGTGTTTCGACAAACATTTCAATAATTTTATTTAATTATATTCCAGTTTATACCAAGGCTGGGTGGAACATGACATCTCGGCAGTGTTGAGGTGTCGCGGTGTCGAGGATATCACTCCTGTTTTATCTGGGTAAAGATATTTCTCTCATTTGTGTTGGCAGATGAATGATTGTACATGATGCCAGCCTCTGTGTCTGGCAGGGTGGCCTACTGTAAGGTCTGCCTTTCAGGAGGCAAGGCTGGCTCACCTTATCTCTCTCCATCTCTCTCTCCATCCCTCGCTCTGTCTCTMTCTCCTAGCTCAGATATCTGTGTCTGTTTCTGGTCTGGGTGGCTCCGTACTCACTTACAATACACAAACAAAGATTGAAAAACACACGTCATGTTAGGTACACAGCATCACTAATAAAGATTAGCTGTATATGGATGGTATGGGTACTTTTATATACAAAATGAAAATCCAATAATTGCGTCCTAATTGCTAATCATGATACAACCATAGAACTGGACACGTTGGTTGGTCTTCATGAGCTAAATCATTTTTCATGCTGGAAACTGAACTGAATGGACGAGTTGGAATCTGGAATTAGACCTGCGTCAGCATCAGTATTTCAAGGAGAACAAATGTCCAATCCCCCTACCTCCTCCCCCTTCCTCCCTCCCACATCCCTGGCACCTGGCTCTTAAGGCCCTGGGCCTCTCCGCTGAACTCAGCTCTTTGTGCTGAACCGGGCCCCTTTTCCTCTCCCCTCTCCTTACAGAGGGTGCTCTCTCCCACCCCTCTTACACACACCCACACACACACTGCAACTGCAGCGTTCTCACGCATAACGCATACACACAACACACCACACATAACAATAGCCAACACATCCATTAATTACCAGCCTGTCTTCCTCAGATCTCTGAGCGGCTGGAGATCGTGTTTCTTGGAACGAGTGATCTTTTCACCCACATTTTTTTTTTTTTTTTTTTTTTTTTTCCCCCACCCAACTTTTTTTTATTAATGAACAGCGGACAACCTTTCCACAAGCTTGAATTATTAAACTCATCTTCCATAATGCTGTTCAAGCTCAACATCATTCACCTACGAACTGCTTCAGGTTTGGCTCAGACACACAATAAGCATTTGCTGGCCAAGAGTACTGTAATTTGCCACTGAGTTCACATCGAATTACATGTAGAATCGAGTTGAAAAAATCATGGCAGTTCAGACATCTACAGCGGACACTGAACGATCGGAGATGATGCTAGATCCACATTTGGTTGCCGCATGTTGCAAAACCTTTAGGATGACTAGGATGAATTTGCATGCTGTTACAGCTCTCCATGCGAGTAGGCTTGCTGGGGCTGGCCTGGACCCTAGTGGCTGGGGCCCCTGAACTAGGCTGGGGCTTGAGCGAACTAGGGGGCTGGCCTTGGACTAGGGCTAGGGGTGGCTGGGCCTGGGCTGTAAATGGACTAGGGGCTGGCCTGGACTTAGGGGCTGGGCTTATTTGTCACACGCGCTGAATACAACAAGCTGTAGGGACCTTACAGTGGAAATGCTTATTTAACAAGCCCTTAACCAACGGATGCAGTTTAAAGAAATATCCCCCCCCCCCCCAAAAAAAAAAGTAAGAGATGTGAAAAACAAATTAATTAAGAGCAGGGGGTTTTTGCAAATTAGTCTGGGTTAGGCCATTATTAAAAAATGTATATTATAATTTCTAAGGGGTGGGATCAGCTTAATTTATTGCGGAGAGATTGTTGTTCTCCATCAATGTAATTGTTCTGCAAACAGTTCCAATCCCATATATTTTTGGGGTAAATATATTATATCATTATTACATACACATATGCCCTACATTTATAACACATATACTATACTACACATACCTACGGTATATAGACATACATACTCTTTTAAGAATTAATACCTTTTATTATCCGCAAACTCTCCACCCTTCCCCCATTAATAAAAACACTTAGGCTTCTACCTTCAGTTTACATCTATATACACATTTTACAAACACAATCTATTTTAACAATAGTATATATTTTGTTTGTTTTTAGTCCTTCCTCTATTTCTGGATGTCTCATCCCAGTTTGAGTTCTATTTGGTAACTGTGCATTTCACAAAAAGTTCAGAACTATATACATTTTACAGACCCCGTATGCTTTTACTTGGTTATTCTTAATTGGTCCCCCCTTCAGCTCATTCACCCCCCCCCCCCCCTCTATCTTCTCAACATCATCCATTTGGATTTCTATTGCCATATATTTTTCAAACTGTCTGTGATGCTTCACAAAAGTACTGAACCTTTCTACTCTCAGAGCTTCTACAGATTGAAAATTAAAAATATTTTTTTGCTAAAAAAGTTTTACTATAATTGATTGATGACTATGGCTTTTCAAATCACCCAGATTGGTATCTGCAGCGGTTAGTTCTGCAACTGTTGGATATCTTCGGCCATTCCTGACGCCTGGTGACCAAAACGAGCTTACATATGGACATACCAAATAAATGGATCAATGACTTGCCTCCTCACAGCAAAATCTGAAGGGGTGGGAAGATGTATTCCCCCATATATATACATTTATTGTTGCAAAGAATTTTAGTATTAGTAATTTAAATCGTAAAAATCCGGCTGGCGTGTTTTGCTGTCAATTCTAAACCATAGTGTCATGGAATGGTACAGTCGAACAATCTATTCCCAAACTATTTAGCAATTTATATGACAGCTGTCAATTTATGGTCTTAATGAAATTGGTATAT
The DNA here is from genome assembly GCF_002910315.2 of Salvelinus sp. IW2-2015. Taxonomy (NCBI): domain Eukaryota; kingdom Metazoa; phylum Chordata; class Actinopteri; order Salmoniformes; family Salmonidae; genus Salvelinus; species Salvelinus sp. IW2-2015. Next base: position 1,329,019 of record NC_036870.1, on the reverse strand, counting down.
TTTTATATATCACACTTTTCTTTAACCATTTATGTTCTTTAACTGCAGGGCCGACATACAAGTTCCTTAGATTTTTTCCCTTCTACTTGCCTCTTTCCATTTATTGTAGGTAAGCCTCATTAGTGTAATTTGGTAGAGCAGACAATTCCTATTGTCTGGTGTTAGCTGCATGTGGGGACATAACTCCCAGGCCCTTTTATGATATCGTTCACTAAAATTATTTAAAAAAAAATAAAATTTCTTCGAAAAATACGTTTTTTTAATCAATTAGTATATTGAGTTCAACCACAATATTTTTGTATTGATTTGTTCTGTCTGTTTAGGGGGCATTAAACTGAAATGTTGCAACCAACTTTTCTTAAGCTTGTTTAAAAAATAAAAAATCCAAATTGTTATTGGAGATGATTTCCCTTTTCAGGACAACCGAAATTGACAGCAGGTGTCTGAACAAATGGGAAAAAAAAGGTCATTCTTCTTTTGACATAGGATCGAGACATTCCATACCAATTCTACTAGAGAACCAGTTTGATTTAAGTATAATTTGTCATGTACTGATGCCTTTAGTGAGAGTCTATGCTTTAATATTTAATCATTTCCTGCCCTCCGAATTATATTGTCTATAAATAGGCACATTTTAGTTTTGTCTGCTTGCCTTCCAAATAAAATTGAATATTTTTTGTTCATATAAATTTTAAGCAGGCCACTAGGTTAGGCAAATTCATAAGGCAAATGTTGTCAACTGTGATATGACTAAGGTAAATCAGTTGATTTTCCACAAATAGACACGTATTTCCTTTCACGTAGCAAGTCTATCTATTTTTGCTAACTTTCATAAAAACTTATTGGGTGAGATCATTTTCTTTCTTTTTGCGGATTTGGAATACCGAGTAGTTCCACATCTCCGTCAGGACATTAATGTGGTAAACTAACGGTGAATGTAAAATTATTTATTTGTGATCCAATACGTACATATAGTTTACACTCTTTGTTTTAACCAGAGAGGATAGCAAAAAGTATCTTAATCCTCTATTAGGCAGCGGAGGATTCTAATTGTGGTTTTAAAAGGAAACGACATGAATACATCAGCGTACAATGACACCTTCGTATTTAGCGACACGCATTTCTTCATCCCTAAATATGATCTTTGATCTCTAATTTTAACAGCTAACATTTTCCGATGGCAATAATAATAGTATTCCGTAGTGGACAACCTTGTTTTTACTCCTCTAGATAGTTTAAAACCTTCTTGAGATGTAGCCATGTATTTACTATTTTACACCTTAAGGTTACTATACATAACTTTTAAACCATTTTATAAAGATTCCACAAATGGAAAATATTCTATGGCAATATGATATATAACTCCAGTCGTACTTTGTCAAAGCCTTTCCAAAATCATCTATGAAAACCAGGCCTGGTGTCCCCGATACGTTCATAGCTGTTTAACGATTTTCTTCTTGGCAGATGAAGAGGGACCACAATGCAGCAGTAGGCACGTGCTCAAACATGTTTAATTTAAACAATAACCATGAACACTTAACAAATAACAAAATAAACAAACCTGGAAAACCGAAGACAGTCCTATCTGGTGCAGCACAACACAGGACAGGAAACAATCACCAACCAAAATCCCAACAACAAACTAGCCTCCTATATATGATTCATCAATCAGGGACAACGATACCAGCTACTCTCTGTTAGAAACCATTATTTAGGCTGGAGCCACAGAACAGACCAAACTAGGGAACACCAACATAGAACCCCCAGCTCACGTCCCTGACCAACACTAAAAAGCAAAACACCATAATAACTCTGGTCAGGCGTTTACAGTTACCCCCCTCCTGAGGTGCGGACTCCGAACGCACCCCTACAACTCAGAGATGGAGGGTCGTGAGTGGGCATCTGTCCGAGGTGCGCGCGGCTCGGGGCCAGGACGAGGACACACTCCAACCACTGTCTTTTGTCCCCTCCTTAGCGTCTTTGATATGGGCGGACCCCCGCCCACGACCTTGCCTTAAGATCCTTTCCCAGGCCCCACCATGGTTAGGAGGTAGCTCCAGTACAAGAGGTAGCTTCAGAGACAGAGTAGGTAGCTAGCAAGGGACTTGGAAGAGGAGGCAATCATCAGGACAGGGGGGCAACTCAGGACAGAGGCGGCAACTCAGGACAGAGGCGGCAATCAGAGACAGAGGGGCAAACTCAAACAGGACTCAGGCCAGGGGGCAACTTCAGGACAGAGGGGCATCCGACTGTGCGCCCGGACTGAGTGCAGCTCCGGAATGATGGCAGCTCCGGAAATGGAGTAGGCAGCTCCGTGACTGTAGGGCAGACTAGGCAGCAGACTGTAGGGCAGCTCTGACTGTAGGCTCCAGACGGAGCGGCATTACTGAGGGCATGATCTAGGCGCTCATTGACTGTAGGCGCGGGCTACTGACTGCTAGGGCGGCTCATGACTTGAGGGCGCTTCATGACTGTAGGGCGGCTCCATGACTGTGAGCGAGTCATGACTGGAAGGCGGCTCATAGACTGGAAGCAGGCTCATGACTGGGGGCGTGTCTGAGCTACCGACTGGCATGACGGCTGGACAGCTCCTACGGGGGCGTCTTGCACTCGTGGCGGCGGCTCTGCAGCTCCTGACTGGCTGGCGGCTCTGGCAAGTCCTGACTGGCTGGGCTCTGCAGCCTCCTGACTGGCTGGCGGCTCTGGCAGCTCTCTGCGGCTCTCGAGTCTGGACCGGCTCTGCAGCTCCTGACTGGTGGCGCTCTGTGCAGCTCAGTGACTGGCTTGCGGCTTTGGCAGCGTCCTGACTGGCTGGCGGCTCTGGCAGCTCCGACGACGGGTCGGCAGTCTGATGTTGCGCGAGGCGTAATGGCAGCTCGAGAGGCGCTCAATGGTCCGACAGCGATGGCTCTGAAGGTCGTGGCAGACGGAAGGTCTCGAGTTGCCGTGGGCAGACGGAAATGGCTCGATGGCGGAGCAGCGCATGGCTCGTGGGCAGACGGATGGCTTCAGACGGCGCTGGGCAGAACGGATGGCTCCAGCGGCGCTGGGCAGACGAGATGGCTCAGCACGTCCGCTCGGCAGACGAGCAGTGCAGGCAGCTCAGACGGCGCTGGGCGACGAGCGTGCCAGCGGCGTTAGGCCGGCAGGCAGTACAGACCGCGTGCTGCGGCAGACGAGCAGTGCAGGCGGCGTTGGGCAGACGGCCGACTTCTGACCTGCGTGAGGCGCCACAGTAGGGCTGGGCGTAGGTGCCGGAACTGGTGGGTACGGCACTGAGACCACGCACCTTAAGGCTAGTGCAGGAACAGGAACAGGCACATCGGACTCTCGAGCGGCAACTATAGCGCCGTGGTGCGGGTACCGAACTGGACGGTACGGCTAGGGCACGCAACCTCACGGACGAGTCAGGGGAGAAGGAACAGTGCGTTCAGGGCTCTGGACGACGCAAGGAGCTTGGTGCGTGGTGCCGGAACTGGGTACTGGGCTGGAATACGCACCACAGGAGAGTGCGTGGGAGGAAGCAGGCCTCCTGGAACGCACCGCGAACCCTGGTCAGTGGTTTCGCACTATGGTCTGGCTGGGGCGGAAGTGTGGCGCCGGATATACCGGACCGTGCAGGCGTACTGGCTCCCTTAAGCACTGAGCCTGCCCAACCTTACCTGGGTGAATGCTCCCCGTAGCCCCGTCCAGTGCGGGGAGGTGGATTAACCCGCACTGGGCTGTGTAGCGCGAACCGGGGGACCACCATTCGGAAAGGCTGTGCCATGTACACCGGGCCCGAGGAGGCCAGATATGTTCAGCCGGCTTCATGGCACGCTTGGCTCAATGCTCATTCTAGCCCGCCCAGTGCCGGGAGGTGGGAATAACCCGCACCGGGCTATGCACACGTACAGGAGACACCGTGCGCTCTTCCGCATAACACAGTGGTCTGCCCGGGTACTCCCGCTCTCCACGGTAAATGGGAAGTGGGCGCAGTTTCCTACCTGCCCTCGCCGACACTACCCTTTAGCCCCCCCCCCCCCCCCCAAGTAAATCTTTGGTGAGCCTCCTCGGTTTCAGCACTCTGCTGCAAGGGCCTCATAATGCCGCCTCTCCCGCTTCTTGTGCCTCCAGCTCCGCTTTGGCGCGGCGACACGCCCTGGGCTAACTGCCCAGTCCTTCTCCTCTAGCATCTCCGTCCCATGTCCAGTTCCTCCTTGTTTACCCTGCTTGCTTGTGCTGCTAGCCCGTTTCCACCGTGTTTTGGTCCGGGTGTTGGTGGGTGATTCTGTAACCGATTTTCTTCTTGGGATGAAGGAGAGGACCAAAATGCAGCGTAGCCAGTGCTCAACATGTTTAATTAAACAATAACCATGAACACTTAACAAATAACAAAATAACAAACCGTGAAAACCGAGACAGTCCTATCTGGTGCAGAACAAACACAGAGACAGGAAACAATCACCCACAAAATCCCAACACAAAACAAGCCTCCTATATATGATTCTCAATCAGGGACAACGATTACCAGCTGCCTCTGATTGAGAACCATATTAGGCTGGACACAGAAACAGACAAACTAGACACACAACATAGAATTCCCACCCAGCTCACGTCCTGACCAACACTAAACAAGCAAAACACATAATAACTCTGGTCAGGACGTTACACATAGTATTCTAGTAATTCCAGTACTTGTCTTATATTATATCCAATGTATCGTCCATGTAAAAAACCTGTCTGATTAGGATGAATAATATCTAACAATGTTTTTTTAATTCTATGCGCCAAGCATTTTGCTAGGATTTTTGCATCGCAACACTGAAGTGTAAGAGGTCTCCAATTTTTTTAAATGGACTGGATCTTTATATATACCACTTGGGTCCTGTTTCAGTAATAATGATATCAGACTTTCTTGTTGCGTGTCTGATAATGTACCATTTATGTAGGAGTGGTTAAAACATGCTAATAATGGTCCTCTGAGTACATAAAAAAACCTTCCACTGGTATGCCATCCAGCCCTGGAGTTTTCCCAGCCTTAAAGGCTTTAATTGCATCAAGAAGTTCCTCCTGTGTAATTTGGCCTTCACATGAGTCTTTCTGTAGAGATGTTAATTTTACATTATTCTTAGGAAAAAAATCCATAGAATTAGTTTCAGTTGGTGGAGATGGATGAGACTGAGACGAAAACATATTCTTAGAGTACTTTACTTCCTCTTTCAAAATATAATTCGCTGAACCATGCGTGACTCCATCATTTGTAACAAGTTTCAATATATATTTTTGGTAGCATTTCTATGTTGAAGATTGAAAAATAATTTGGTGCATTTTTCCCCATATTCCATCCAGTTCGCTTTATTTTTATAATATATTACACTGAATCTTTCTTTAATAAGTTCCTCCATTTCTTTTTGTTTTTCTTCTAACTTATTCTGTGCCTCTATGGTACAGATTTTATTGCTATCTAACTGTACTGTTAGTGCTTCAATTTCCTTTGTTAATATGGACTCTTTTGATCTAAATTGCTTTTGTTTTATAGATGAGTACTGAATTGCATGGCCTTATAGGCACATTTAAAAGTGCTCCATACAATAAGGGGATCTGCTGTACCTATATTATGTCTGAAAAAGTCTGTTATAAATTCTTCTGTCCTAGTTCTAAACAATTTATCATCTAGTAGGCTTTGATTAAATTTCCAATATCCTCGCCCACGTGGAAATTCTGTAAGAGTAATATATATGCCAATTATGTGATGATACGACCGCATTCTGTCCCCTATCAACACTTTAAAAATGTTTGGTGCCAGAGAGAATGGCATAAGAAAGTAGTCAAGACGACTAGCTTGATTTAGCCTCCGCCATGTATATCTCACTAGGTCAAGGTATTTAAGTCTCCATATATCCACTAATTCCAATATATCCATGACATTCATGATTTCCTTAAGTGCCTGAGGGTGATAGTTTGTAGTGTGATTTCCTTTACGGTCCACAGAGTTATTTAAAACCGTATTAAAATCCCCCACCACAATAATAGAGTCGCTTGTAGAGTTCATCAATTGTTATATATATTTTCAAAGAAGCTTGGATCGTCAATATTTGGACAGTATAGGTTAACAAGCCATACCAATTTAGCCATTGGGTATGGGTAGACAAAGCTGTTCAGGAGTCTTATGGCTTGGGGGTGGAAGCTGTTTAGAAGCCTCTTGGTCCTAGACTTAGCGCTCCTGTGCCGCTTTCCGTGCGGTAGCAGAGAGAACAGTCTATGACTAGGGTGGCTGGAGTCATTGACAATTTCTAGGGCCTTCCTCTGACACCGCCTGGTATAGAGGTCCTGGTTGGCAGGAAGCTTGGCCCTGGTGATATACTGGGCCATACGCACTACCTCTGTAGTGCATTGCGGTCGGAGGCAGAGCAGTTGCCATACCAGGCAGTGATGCAACCACTACAGCCCCGTCGATGAGAATCAGGGCGTGCTCGGTCCTCCTTTTCCTGTAGTCCACAATCATCTCCTTAGTCTTGATCACGTTGAGGGAAAGGTTGTTGTCCTTGCACCACATGGTCAGGTCTCTGAGGCCTGGACTAGGGGCTGGGGTTGGGGTGTGAACTATAGGCTGTTTCTGGGCTCTGGGCTGGTTATAGACCACTCCTGCTCTGTGGAAAACACAACTGACACTGAAGCAAAATGCTTACCCCACAAGGCCAYGCTCCAGTTAGATGTTGGATGTGTTGCTATTTGTCCCACACGCCCAGACCTCTCAGCCCACAAACCTCCAGCCTACCGGCCACCCAGCACTGGTACCCAGCCCACCCCAGCCTGAGCCCATCCAGGCCTGCTGCCTGCTTTCTGTGGCTTCCCCTCCTTCTGGGTGGTCAACAACTCAAGATGTGACTCGGGATGACTTATGTGTGCTCCACATTCTATCTTCAGGGTGAGGGAACAAGAGAAAGTGAAAAAGAGAGGAAGATGGAGAGGTAGAAGGTGGGGAGAGAGACTTGAAACAGTATAGAACTGTCAGACATAATGACATTAGAGAGGACCATGTAGTGACCTTGTAATGAATGACCTGTAGTWCTCACTTCCTAATCTAGATGTCCTTGTTTTCTGCAGAAGCACATGGAGGGAAATGTTTTTTCTTGCTGTCAGTTTTGCAGGCAACTTAGACATGGTTCAGTGTTGTACAGACTTGTATCATACTGTGTCATCAGACCCGCAGCCCACGGACCACATAGCACATCAGGAGCGGCTGATCAAGATAAAAGCTGTGTATAAAATGAGAAGAGCAGAGTTGCCTTCCAACTGCTCAGGGTAGTAAAGAGTCAGTACGATGCATTCATACCAGGCGCTTCTTACAGACCACACACACACACATGGACGATCCACACACACCACACACACACACACACACACACACACACACACAACACACAGCACACCACACCACACCACACAAGGCACACACACACACACAACACACACACACAGCATGGCTCTATTTTATTACATCGAGTGGGCGTAAGCGCTAACCTCAGGAATGCTCAAACAATTCATTTGAGTAGAAGTACGGACAGCATATCTATCGAGACGCTCTTTGAGGAGCCTCATCCTGAATTCCATGTCGCCTCGCTGGAATGTTCCACACATGGAAGGGGGGGGTGAAGTCAGAGAGAAAAGCAACAGAGCAAGGAGTGGAGGAGGAGGAGGGGAACGCAGGGGGAGGGAGGAGGATTAAGGGGGATGGAGAAGGAGGAGGGGTCCCCCAAGGCGAGGAGAAGGACGTGGTGAGCGAGGTGGAGGAGGTTGAGGAGGAGGAAAGGAGAGACATGAGGGGAGGAGGCAAGGAGGAGGATGGAGGAGGAGAGAGGAGAGAGGAAGAGGAGGAGGAGGAGGAGGAGGAGGCGAGGAGGAGGGAGGGAGGAGGAAGGGGAGGGAGGAGGGAGGAGCGTAGAAGCGGCGCATGGGAGGGAGGGAGGAGGAAAGCTTGAGGAGGGAGTATAGGGGGACTTTATACTGGCTTCTGCGTATTCTGTTGATTTTAGTTCTTGAATCTATCGTCCACAATTAATGTTATTTCTTTAACCACTAGGACTTGTGCAATTAGCTGACTAAGATTTGGGATTAAGAGTTTACATTTGCTTTCAAAGATTACTATATAGGATACACGCATTAGATCACACACCAGCAAGCCTACTATGCACTTAGAGTCAACAGAGAGCCCTGGAAAGCTGGAATACCTACCACTACAGATCATAATTATCCAAACAAATAGCCAAAGCAACCGGAGAATCACAAACCACTTTATAAAAAAATAGATAGCAAGTGATAACACACTGGAGCTTTAAGAGATACTATACTGGGTATAAGGGCTATATGGCTTTCCGGCCCTCCAACCTCTGAGTTAAATGAGGCTGTGTTGAATCCTGGGTTTGAGCTCGCTAAGGCTTTCAAGGGTTCAGGATAGGGACTACTGGGTTAGGGCACTGGACGTAAGGAGCCTCTCGCTATACCCTAATAGGGCTTGCAGCCTGTGTAGTCTGACTTCGGCCATTTTAGAGTAAAGGGGTTGGTTGCATTTGGTATATAATGATGTAGATTGAGTGTATTTTCTAGAATGGAGAAGATTACACGTGTCATTACATAAAGCACTGACTGCTGTTCTGACGATCTGAGTAATTAGGGCCAATATAAATATTACATCTAGTTTCTCATAGGCCGCTCAACACTGGTACAATGTGGGTTTAGACTGGCTTATCCTAAGAACGGTATAATCTTTAAAAGCAATGTAAACCTAATTCCAAATTCAGGAGTCGTCCTTGACACAAGCACAAACTCTCAAATAGTCTTTAGCCCCTAAGTCTGGAGGCAGATATAATTTATTATATAGGAATTAACATTACTTGTAAGTTGGAGACTGATTACATATTAAACAAGGGCACTTAATATATCAACAGAATCCGAAAGAACATATAAGACTTCTCCCCTTTTACCTCCTCCCTCCCCTGTCACAACGCTCTCGTTCGCCTCTCCCCTCCCGTACCTCTCCTTCCTCCCTGTATTCCCTTCCCATCTCCAGCCCGACTCGCTCCCCCTCCCAACCCACCACCCCGTTCGCTGCCTCATATTATGACTGAGTTCCTCCGCTCACATCCGCTTGTGCCGCTGGCCGTCCCCCCCTGATCGACATGTCCTCCGCCCCCCTCTCTAGCGCCTCCCCCCCGAGCCGTCAGTACACGTTTCGCCGCCCCACCCTCCGCGCCTAGCTTCGAGACTCCTACCTCCTCCCTCCTCCTTCCTCTCCAACGTCTCTCTTTCCTCTATCATTATCGTAAATGTTTGATTTGCCATTTCCACAACAACATGAGGAAGTGGTTGTGCAATTTCTTCTTCCTTTTTTCGAATGACTTCTTTTACAACCTGAGCCATTCTCTGGCACCTAACGCACAAGATCCACACCACTACACACACCACATCCACCCACACATACACCCACATCCCTCACTCACACCTCACCACACACCATCACTACCTCCTCCACCTCATCTCCTCCCACACAACTACACACACCACACACACACACATAAACACACACACACCACACACCACCACACACCACACACAACACACATCACGCAGACTACACCAATCACATCCTTCACAACCACTACCACGACCTATCACACACAACATACACAGCGACATGTAACATGCAGCCGTGCTGTTACAGTGCAACGCATCTGATGGTATCCAATGTCAGGCTAAGAGGTCCTGAACAAGCCTGGGCTTAAGATCACGATTCAAAATTCATGTTGATACAAATCTTCATATCTGTGAAAACACTTTGATATTTAAATCACCTTCAGATGGATAAAGGAGTAATATATATAGTACTAAATGACCTACATATGCCTAAAGGAGTATATATATTTTAGTATGGAAGATTGTTCTGCACATCTGTAGAATGGATAAAACACTGGTTTAAAAAGAAGGCATTCTAGGTATGATGTTGTTCCAATACCAAATTACCTCTTTAGTTTTGCTCTTGTGCAAACCCCAAATTTGAATATCATTGGAAGTATTGAAGAAAGGAAAATAAAAATTCAACAATTTTCCTGTAATAATTTCAATTACCACATATACATAGAAAAACAGATATTATTCCATTTATAGAGAGATATAGTGTTCCTCTCTAGGAGAGAAGGGGAAGTGTTCCTTCTAGGAGAGAAGAGGAGTGTTCCTCCTAGGAGAGAAGGGGAGTGTTCCTCTCTAGAAGAAGAAGGGAAGTGTTTCTCTCTAGGAGAGAAGAGGAGTGTTCCTCTCTAGGAGAGAAGGGGAGTGTTCTTCTCTAGGAGAGAAGGGGGAGTGTTCTTCTCTAGGAGAGAAGGGAGTGTTTCTTCTCTAGGAGAGAAGGGGGTGTTCCTCTCTAGAAGAAAGGGGAGTGTTCTTCACCCGGCACAGCCAGAAGAGGACTGGCCACCCCTCATAGCCTGGTTCCTCTCTAGGTTTCTTCCTAGGTTTTGGCCTTTCTAGGGAGTTTTTCCTAGCCACCGTGCTTCTACACCTGCATTGCTTGCTGTTTGGGGTTTTAGGCTGGTTTTCTGTACAGCACTTCGAGATACTTAGCTGATGTACGAAGGGCTATATAAAATAAACTTGATTTGATTTGATTTGATTCCTCTCTAGGAGAGAAGGGCGAGTGTTCCTCTTTAGGAGAGAAGGGGGAGTGTTCTTCTCTAGGAGAGAAGGGGAGTGTTCCTCTCTAGGAGAGAAGGGAGAGTGTTCCTCTCTAGGAGAGAAGGGGGAGTGTTCCTCTCTAGGAGAGAAGGGAGAGTGTTCCTCTCTAGGAGAGAATCGGGAGTGTTCCTCTATAGGATAGAAGGGAGAGTGTTCCTCTAGGTTTGAGGCCCCTCAGTATTTTTTTCTATGTGTTGTTGGCCAAGCCTCCTACCAGTCCAGAGAAGATGCTTACAAATTATTTAAAAAATATTATTACAACCGTACCATGTGTGAAGTTGACGGGGGGTATGTTAAATAGCGTCTCTGTCTCCATGGTGATGATGCTAGTTAGGCAGAGAGGGCCTTGAGAGACATGACAATACAAGGACTGAGCTGTGTGTGTGTATGTGTGTGTGTGCTTTATATAGTAAGCCATGGCCACGTGACTCACTCACTGTCTGTAAGAGTGATCCATTTTCGTGAACAGGGTGGTGAGTGTATCTTACAGGGCTAATKGAAGTGTAGTGTAGGAATGCTTTTCTTCCTACAGTAACTAACAATGACAAGTGAAGTCCTTAAGCCACAGTGCATAACATTTCATGTGTACAACATCTATTTTATTTTATTTAACCTTTATTTAACCAGGTAGGCCAGTTGAGAACAAGTTCTCATTTACAACTGCGACCTGGCCAAGATAAAGCAAAGCAGTGTGACAAAAATAACAACACAGAATTACACATAAACAAATGTACAGCCAATAACACAATAGAAAAGTCTATGTACAGTGTGTGCAAATGTAGAAGATATGGGAGGTAAGGCAATAAATATGCCATAGAGACGAAATAACTACAATTTAGCTATCAAGGCACAAGGCGAGACACAAATGCAGACACAGGAGGCAGATGGTTGGAGTCTTACAATGTTTATTAATCCAAAGGGGTAGGTAAGAGAATGGTTGTGGACAGGCAAAAGGTGAAAACCAGGTCAGAGTCCAGGAGGTACAGAGTGGCGGACAGGCTCATGGTCAAGGCAGGCGGAATGGTCAGGCAAGCGGGTTCAAAGTCCAGAAACAGGCAAGGGTCAAAACCGGGAGGACTAGAAAAAGGGGAATGCAAAAAGGAGGAGAACAGGAAAAACGCTGGTTGACTTGGAAACATACAAGACGAACTGGCACTGAGAGACAGGAAACACAGGGATAAATACACTGGGGAAAATAAGCAACACCTGGAGGGGCTGGAGACAATCACAAGGACAGGTGAAACAGATCAGGACGTGACATTAGCATTACTACTGGAGGGATAGATGTACAAGTAGACATACTGGGGTGCAAAAKAGCAAGAAGATAAATAACAATATGGGGATGAGGTAGTTGGATGTGCTATTTACAGATTGGTTGAGTACAGTGATCGGTAAGCTGCTCTGACAGCTGATGCTTAAAGTTAGAGAGAGAGATATAAGTCTCCAGTTTCAGTGATTTTTGCAGTTCGTTCCAGTCATTGGCAGCAGAGAACTGGAAGGAAAGGCAGCCAAAGGAGTGTTGGCTTTGGGGATGACCAGTGAGATATACCTGCTGGAGCGAGTGCTACGGCTGGGTGTTGCTATGATGACCAGTGAGCTGAGAGAAGGCGGAGATTTACCTAGCAAAGACTTATAGATGACCTGAAGCCAGTGGGTTTGGCGACGGATATGTAGAGAGGGCCAGCCAATGAGAGCATACAGGTTGCAGTGGTGGGTAGTATATGGGACTTTGGTGACAAAACGGATGGCACTGTGATAGACTGAATCCAGTTTGCTGAGTAGAGTGTTGGAGGCTATTTTGTAAATGACATTGCCAAAGTCAAGGATCGGTAGGATAGTCAGTTTTACGAGGGTATGTTTGGCAGCATGAGTGAAGCAGGCTTTTTTGCAAAATAGGAAGCCAATTCTAGATTTAATTTTGGATTGGAGATGCTTAATGTGAATCTGGAAGGAGAGTTTACAGTCTAACCAGAGTCCTAGGTATGTGTAGTCGTCCACATATTCTAAGTTAGAACCGTCCAGAGTAGTGATGCTAGTCGGGTGAGCAGGAGCGGGCAGCGATCGGTTGAAGAGCATGCATTTAGTTTTACTAGCATTTAAAAGCAGTTGAAGGCCACGGAAGGAGTGTTGTATGGCATTGAAGCTCGTTTGGAGGTTTGTTAACACAGTGTCCAAAGAAGGGCCAGATGTATACAGAATGGTGTCGTCTGCAAAGAGGTGGATCAGAGAATCACCAGCAGCAAGAGCGACATCATTGATATATACAGAGAAAAGAGTCGGCCCAAGAATTGAACCCTGTGGCACTCCCATAGAGACTGCCAGAGGTCCGAACAACAGGCCCTCCGATTTGACACACTGAACTCTATCTGAGAAGTAGTTGGTGAACCAGGCGAGGCAGTCATTTGAGAAACCAAGGCTATTGAGTCTGCCAATAAGAATGTGGTAATTGACAGAGTTGAAAGCCTTGGCCAGGTCGATGAAGACGGCTGCACAGTATTGTCTTTTAACGATGGCGGTTATGATATCGTTTAGGACCTTGTGCGTGTCTGAGGTGCACCCATGACCAGCTCGGAAACCAGATTGCATAGTGGAGAAGGTACGGTGGGATTTGAAATGATCGGTGATCTGTTTGTTAACTTGGCTTTTGAAGATTTTAGAAAGGCAGGGCAGGATGGATATAGGTCTATAACAGTTTGGGTCTAGAGTGTCTCCCCCTTTGAAGAGGGGGATGACCGTGGCAGCTTTCCAATCTTTGAGGATCTCAGATGATACGAAAGAGAGATTGAACAGGCTAGTAATAAGGGTTGCAACAATTTCGACTGATAATTTTAGAAAGAGAGGGTCCAGATTGTCAAGCCCAGCTGATTTGTAGGGATCCAGATTTTGCAGTTCTTTCAGAACATCAGCTGCCTGGATTTGGGTGAAGGAGAAGTGGGGGGGGGGGGGGCTTGGGCAWGTTGCKGCRGGGGGTGCAAAGCTGTTGGCSGGGGTAGGGGTAGCCAGGTGGAAAGCATGGGCAGCCGTAGAAAAATGCTTATTGAAATGATCGATTATTGTTGATTTATCTGTGGTGACTGTGTTTCCTAAACTCAGTGCAGTGGGCAGCTGGGAGGAGATGCTCTTATTCTCCATGGACTTTATGGTGTCCCAAAACTTTTTGGAATTAGTGCTACAGGATGCAAATTTCTGTTTGTATAAGCTAGCCTTAGCTTTCCTAACTGACTGTGTATATTGGTTCCTGACTTCCCTGAAAAGTTGCATATCGCGGGGGCTATTCGATGCTAATGCAGAACGCCACAGGATGTTTTGTGCTGGTCAAGGGCATTCAAGTCTGGGGTAAACCAAGGGCTAAATCTGTTCTTAGTTCTACATTTTTTGAAAGGGGCATGCATATTTAAGATGGTGAGGAAAGCACTTTTAAAGAGCAAACAGGCATCCTCTACTGACGGGATGAGGTCAATATCCTTCCAGGATACCCGGGCCAGGTCGATTAGAAAGGCCTGCTCGCTGAAGTGTTTTAGGGAGCGTTTGACAGTGATGACGGGTGGTCGTTTGACTGCAGACCCATTACGGACGCAGGCAATGAGGCAGTGATCGCTGAGATCCTGGTTGAAGACAGCAGAGGTGTATTTAGGGTACAGGGTTGTGTTGGTAGGGGGGAGCAGGGAGGGAAGGAAGGGGGAGGAAGGACGGGGAGTAGTAACGGGGAGGGAATGAACAATACAGTTAAATCACATCCACAACAACAGCTCTAACTGGAGGCTTAGAACTAAGGGTCTTGCGTGCGTGTGTGCGTGCGTGCGCTCAGGCCTGGAATTGAACAGCCCTGCTCTAAAAAGTGTGACACAACAGTTCCCTCCATAGGGTGTAAAGCAGTAATCAGGAGACTCTCTCTAGCATCACGTCCCTGTTTGATGATGTAACATATCTCCGGAACCTGTCACAACCAATCAGTTGCCAGCAGTAACAGACACACTGTACTGTGATGAACAATCTTCTTTCATGTCAGCCATTAGAACAAAGCTATCCACTCTAAGAAAAGTAATTACGCATTTTTCCTCTGAAGAAAGAGCCAAGCAAATATTGAAATCCGATTTCAGTCTAACTATTAATGCTGTATAGGGCTAAAGCAACACATTTAACAATCTCCTCCTGCTGCTCCCCCTCCTGCTCCTGCTCCTATTCCCCCACCTCCTCCTCTTGCCCCACCTTCTCCCCCTCTTCCTCCCCTCTGCACTTGGGTCTGGAGTGAAGGGAACAGATGGACCCAGAGGGAGAGAAAATTGCGTTGCGCTCCCTCTCTCTCCTCTCCTCCCTCAGCCCAGACAGGGAGCCACAGCGTGCCTCAGACACAGTTCAGACATGTTAGACACACAGAGGTGAAATAGAGGTGAACCCTGACTCAACTGTACAGAGACAGAGAAGCAGAGAGAAACCTAAAACCCAACACTGTTGAAACAACAGGTCAAACCAGAGGAGAATGAGAGGAGRGGATGTGGTTCTGTGTCTGAAGCTCCTTACGCTGTACATTCTAGAGGCTAGAATAGAGCAAATGAGGTGGTTACACTGTCAACTGGGATTGATCATGTTTGTTCTGWCTCATCAGGAGCTGAGTGGAGTCAGAGAAAGCAGTCCAGTAGGGATACAGTATGGCTCTTAGTGGAGGAGGTTAAGAGAAGCACCAGCAGGACTGCCACCGGCACCAGCACACCCCGATCACTGATAAAGACTAATGCAACCCAGCACTTAGAGGGCAAATGTCACGCCCTGACCTTAGAGAGCCTTTTTATTTCTCTATTTGGTTAGGTCAGGGTGTGATTTGGGTGGGCATTCTAGTTTTTCTATTTCTTTGTTGGCCGGGTATGGTTCCCAATCAGAGGCAGCTGTCTATCGTTGTCTTTGATTGGGGATCATACTTAGGCAGCCTTTTACCACCTTTAGTTTGTGGGATCTTGTTTGTGTGTAGTTGCGTTCTGCACTGCATGTAGCTTCACGTTCGGTTGTAGTTTATTTATTTTTTTCGTGTTCATCAAATAAAATGATGTACGATTACCACGCTGCACCTTGGTCTCCTCATTCAAACGACGAGCGTAACAGCAGAGGGATCTGGCTCCAGCACAACGAATCACAGCTCCAACAGAACTGCCCTGGATCCTTTGTGCTCTTTGAAACAGACAGACTGTGACTCTGAATTCAGTTGTCAATCATTATGCCTGTGTGCTTGTCCACGTCCCATGATGCATTGTGAGATTTCTTCCACAGATAACCCTCCTTTCTTTCTTTCTTTCTAATAATGTAAGCTCGTCCTGTAATATGTGATTGTGATTGTAAACACCTCAGGGCGTTGATAGGTCTCTCTCTCTCTCTCTTTTCCCATCCCTCCCTCACTCTACCTCCCTCCCTCCCTCAGTCTCTCTCAACATCACTGTGTTTCTCTGCCTCACTCCCATAAATGTAAACATTGTTAGGGCTACTGATTTCTAGTGTCAGGGACAGAGAAGAGAGTTTTAACACTAATATTGTCCTGTCAGACAGTAAAACGCTCTCAGCAGCTACTACAGCCATAGCAACATTCTCAGAACCAGAAAATACTATCTTTTAGTTCTGACCGTTTGACCCAGCAGATGTGTATGCATCCAGACACTCTTTAAATTAGTCTGACTTCCCTGATAATCTCAGTCTATTTATGTTTCTTGGCCGGGAAATATAATTTTATAAAAACAGATGTTTTGTTTTGTTTTACTCCCTTTAACCTTCAGTGAACTCTCTGATGGTGTTATTGGCATCTATTTAAAATAAAAGTGACTCCAAAGTTACACAATACATTTCTTACCATTCATTTCTATTGGTCACAAATAATCTGAAACACAACCAAAACAAACAGCAAATGCATCCAACAAGTCCCAACCTTGATGTTGTCATTGCGTGCTAGGAAACACGGTGAAGCCCCAAAATTGCCCTCCCTGGAAGACTGTGTTTCAGACATAAGGAAGTGGATGGCTGCAAATGTTCTGCTTTTAAACCAGGACAAACCAGAGATGCTTGTTCTAGGTCCCAAGAAACAACGAGATCTTCTGTTGAATCTGACAATTAATCTTGATGGTTGTACAGTCGTCTCAAAGAAAACTGTGAAGGACCTCGGCGTTACTCTGGACCCTGATCTCTATTTTGACGAACATATCAAGACTGTTTCAAGGACAGCTTTTTTCCATCTACATAACATTGCAAAAATCTGAAACTTTCTGTCCAAAAATGACGCAGAAAAATGTATCCATGCTTTTGTCACTTCTAGGTTAGACTACTGCAATGCTCTACTTTCCGGCTACCCGGAAAAAGCACTAAATAAACTTCAGTTAGTGCTAAACACGGCTGCTAGAATCTTGACTAGAACCAAAATATTTGATCATATTACTCCAGTGCTAGCCTCTCTACACTGGCTTCCTGTTAAGGCAAGGGCTGATTTCAAGGTTTTACTGCTAATCTACAAAGCATTACATGGGCTTGCTCCTACCTATCTTTACGATTTAGTCCTGCCGTACATACCTACGCGTACGCTACGGTCACAAGACGCAGGCCTCCTTACTGTCCCTAGAATTTCTAAGCAAACAGCTGGACTTTTCTCCTATAGGCTCCATTTTTATGGAATGGTCTGCCTACCCATGTGAGAGACGCAGACTCGGTCTCAAACTTTAAGTCTTTATTGAAGACTCATCTCTTCAGTAGGTCCTATGATTGAGTGTAGTCTGGCCCAGGAGTGTGAAGGTGAACGGAAAGGCACTGGAGCAACGAACCGCCCTTGCTGTCTCTGCCTGGCCGGTTCCCCTCTCTCCACTGGGATTCTCTGCCTCTAACCCTATTACAGGGGCTGAGTCACTGGCTTACTGGTGCTCTTCCATGCCATCCCTAGGAGGGGTGTGTCACTGAGTGGGTTGAGTCACTGACGTGATCTTCCTGTCTGGCTTGGCACCCCCCTTGGGTTGTGCCGTGGCGGAGATCTCTGTGGGCTATACTCGGCCTTGTCTCAGGATGGTAAGTTGGTGGTTGAAAATATCCCTCTAGTGGTGTGGGGGCTGTGCTTTGACAAAGTGGGTGGGGTTATATCCTGCCTGTTTGGCCCTGTCCAGGGGTATCGTCGGATGGGGCCACGGTGTCTCCCGACCCCTCCTGTCTCAGCCTCCAGTATTTATGCTGCAGTAGTTTATGTGTCGGGGGGGCTAGGGTCAGTTTGTTATATCTGGAGTATTTCTCCTGTCTTCTCCGGTGTCCTGTGTGAATTTAAGCATGCTCTCTCTAATTCTCTCTCTTTTTCTCTCTTTCTTTCTCTCTTTCTCCCTTTCTCTCCTTCTTTCTTTCTCTCTCTCGGAGGACCTGAGCCCTAGGACCATTCCTCAGGACTACCTGGCTTGATGACTCCATGCTGTCCCGAGTCCACCTGGCCGTGCTGCTGCTCCAGTTTCAACTGTTCTGCCTGCGGCTATGGGACCCTGACCTGTTCACCGGACGTGATACCTGTCCCAGACCTGCTGTTTTCAACTCTCTGGAGACAGCAGGATGAACAGAGATACTCTGAATGATCGGCTATGAAAAGCCAACTGACATTTACTCCTGAGGTGCTGACCTGTTGCACCCTCGACAACCACTGTGATTATTATTATTTGACCCTGCTGGTCATTTATGAACATTTGAACATCTTGGCCATGTTCTGTTATAATCTCCACCCGGCACAGCCAGAAGAGGACTGGCAACCCCTCATAGCCTGGTTCCTTTCTAGGTTTCTTCCTAGGTTCTGGCCTTTCTATGGAGTTTTTCCTAGCCACCGTGCTTCTACACCTACATTGCTTGCTGTTTGGGGTTTTAGGCTGGGTTTCTGTACAGCACGTTGTGACATCAGCTGATGTAAGAAGGGCTTTATAAATACATTTGATTTGATTTGATATGAATATGGGACCAAATACTTAACCTTTTACTACTTGAATACAAACATACTTGTCCCAATACTTTTGGTCCCCTAAAATGGAGGGAMTATGTACAAAAAGTGCTGTAACTTCTAAACGGTCACCCATGTAAAAAATACACATATGCATAAAGGGAATGTTTTTATTAAACAGACTGTAATATTATTTTTTATATTAGGAAAAGTTTTTAAAAAACAACGTTTTTTAAAGGAAAGAAAAATTGAAATAGAGAAGCGAAAATAGTAGATAAGAGTGGGAATAAATTGTTCAGGTAATCTCACTAGTCACATTAGAAGGAATCGTTTGTTATCTATTCCATAGAGGCAGTCTAGGTCAACATCATGAAACATATGGGAATCAAATCATAAAGGAGCTAGCTAAATGTAATTGCCTATAGTCTACTAATTTAAGTGTGGCAGTTTTTCAATCAATAGGAAGAGAAGAGAAGAGAGATCCTCAAAGTATGAGATAAAGGGTTGCCAAAGTCAGTAGAACCTGTCTGTTGATCCTCTCAAGGTGAATTTGATATTTTCTAATTTAAGAAAAAATATAATGTATTTGAACCACACAGGGAGAGGGAGGGACTGAGGATTTCCAACTCAGCAGAAGTCTGTGAAAAGAAAGAAGAGTTGTGAAAATCAATAATATCTGTGTTTGGATGATATAAGCGTGGGGTCTTCTACAGTTCCAAAAATAGTAACATGGAGTGATGGTTGAAGTTGAATGGGTCTGACCTGTGACAACATTTCAAAGACGGAAGTCCAGAAGTCCAGTTAGAATCAAAACCAGAATGTGTGTGAGGTTAGCAGGAGAATGTGAGCAATGYTCACACGTGTCTAAATCAGGGTATATCTCTGCTAGTCTTGGCTTGCTCATATGAACTGATGGAGGACCTTAAACTGGATGATTCCAAGTCAAGCACAGGAAGAAGACAAGTTTACTCGTTTTTATAGCGCTTTCCCACCAGTCCTCCGCAAGTTCTATGTTGAACTCAGCTTCCCACCTCTCCCTAGTTCTGTTAAAGGAGTGTTATCGAAACCCATAAAACACGAGTATGAGATTAAAACCCCTTCTGGACAGGTATATTTTTAACCAGTTTGTCCCATGGCAATGTCACTGGCAGGTTGGTAAAGGAAGGATATAGAGTACGAATGTAGTGCCTGACTTGGAAGTTTCAACTGTGGTTATAGTGATCTCTGTTGGCCATGTGATGTATTGTATTTATGTTTCTCTTTTTGTAAGACCTTGAATCCTTTTCATTTTGAAAAACAACAACAACAACACCACCAACAATAGAAACAAACTGCTGTACCAAATTACATTTAAAAAAATGAAATCTTACACTTAAGACAATTCAGTCTTAGAGTTAAGAAGCAGTCTTGAATATCATATTCAATTTGTCAAATCTATTTATCTATTTTTTATATACATCTGGGTAAACATCTGGAGGCGTGAGTTTGGCATGTTCTCAAAGCAGAGCTAAAACCATTGTTTTATTTGATCTGGACAGACTGGTCAAAATCACCCTTCTGCAAGAACAGAGTTGATATTATTCATCAACAATCAATACACATAAGTACTTTCAGTTTTTGCTCATAAAATGGTCTGGTGTCCACTGCTTCTGAATATCACTGGTGAATTGACAAAAATAATTAATATAATTAAAGGTGCACTATGCAGAAATCGCTCTGCTATTTCCTGTCTTTTACTTCAGGTTCTGTTCAACAGCTTCAAACAGCAGAAAATACAATATTTTGGGGTATTGAAAATACATTTCACAGCGGTTTAGATGGTAGAATGATTCTCTACACTATACATTTCTTGTTTTCATCACATAAATGGAAATTAGGCAAACTATTGCAACCAGGAAAGCGATTTCTGCATTTCTGCATTTTTGCTATATAGTATAGGCTGCATAGTGTACTGTCTATGCAAACTAATTTAATACTGCAGTAAACAGTGGAGTGACTGACATACATTGATAAGGCGTTTGTAGATCACACACACAGCTGCACTTGCAGATAGCCCAGCTCCAAGTCCAAAGAGACTGAGGACTGTAATGGTGAAAGCTACTTCTGCCACATCAAGAGAATAACCTTTGGATCCATTGATGCAAACTTTTGTTTTTGTTGTAATTTTACCCCCTTTTGTTGATATCCAATTGGTAGTTACAATCTTGTCTCATCGTTGCAACTCCGCAACGGGCTCGGGAGAGGCAAAGGTCGAGTCATGTGTCCTCCGAAACATGAACGGAAAAGACGCGCTGCTTTTTAACGCCTGCTCGCTTCACCCAGAAACACTGGTCAACTGAGGACTGAWGTCAGCTTGCAGGAGCCCAACCTGCCACAAGGAGTCGCTAGAGTGCGATGAGCCAAGGAAAACCCTTCGACCAAACCCTCCCCTAATCCGTACGACGCTGGGCCACATGTGCGCCGCCCTATGGGACTCCCAGTCATAGCTGGGTCGAACCCCAGGCTGTAGTGACGACTCAGCACTGCGATGCAGTGCTTAAGTCTTCTGCGCCACTCGGGAGTCCCATTGATGCAAACTTTGTCCATTTTTCTTGGGAGGAAGAATATAGATTTAACTTTTGATTCAGTTGAGCACGTTCTCTTAGAAAGCTTTCAGTCAGCTATTGTGTTCAGATATGTAGATGGGCATACAGAAAAGCATTTTGTCATTTTTGTATTTATTTYTTTTATTAACAAGGGAAGTGCTGGTCCTGAGAGGCAAGGTTATATCATTGCACTCACTGTAAAATAATACGTTCACAGACAAATTAATCAAYTGCAGCAAAAATAATGGAACAAAATACTCACCCTTTCTTTAGTTTAGTTTGAGTTTAGTTTAGCCTTGTTAAGCATTCTGGTGATAGGTCCTAAAAAAGAAAAAGTGTTGAGCTCTGTTTCACTTTCCTTTAGATACATTTTTAGAGAGAAATTGTAATGGCGTCTGTTTGTACGCATTAACTCTGCCATTGTTCGTTGGACAAAGCCTATGGGGAAAGTGAATGGCATATTTGGAGGGTTTTCAGATAAGCGCCAAAAATAATGTTTGTGGGAAACACAGGCTTAGGAGATCTTATGTGTTTTGTTCTATGAGATAATCGTCATCAGCGAATGTCACTTTTGTGAATTTGTAAGATTTCTTTTTTTTAAAGCACAAAGGCTTCATAATTCATAAAGGTCATGCTAACTGACTGCTATTATCTCATATAACAAAACATATAAGATATCCTAAGACTGTGTTAACCTCAGACTGTCACGCCTTGATCTGTTTCACCTGTCCTTGTGATTGTCTCCACCCCCTCCAGGTGTCGCTTATTCTCCCCAGTGTATTTATCCCTGTGTTTCTTGTCTCTCTGTACCAGTTCGTCTTGTATGTTAGTCACGTCAACCAGCGTGTTTTTCCCGTACTCCTTTTGCTATTCTCTTTTTGATAGTCTTCTCGGTTTTGACCCCTGCCTGAGTCTGGACTTCTTTCCATCCTGCCTGGCCTGACCTTGATTCTGCCTGCCCTTCGGTACCTTTTGGACTCTGAACTTGTTTTGACCCTTTTGCCTGTCCACAACCATTCTCTTGCCTTACCCTATTGAATTAATAAATATTGTAAGACTCCAACCATCTGCCTCCTGTGTCTGCATCTGGGTCTCGCCTTGTGTCATGATACAGACCTTATTTTCTGTGTTTATTACAAAATCCTATTCTTCCCTCATTAATTTTTCCCATAGGGATGGTTGAACAAACCAGAGAACTAATTTCCSGGTTTTAGGACTACAAACTGGAGCTCTATAAAGGTTTTGCACATGTAGTCGACGTGGGAAAGAAATGAGCAGTTATTAATCATCCTTGGACCCAAGGGTGGGAAGAGTACTGAAATATCCTACTCAAGTAGAAGTATTGCTATTTTCATTCAATTTTACTCAAGTACAAGTAAAACTACTGGTCGATGAGAGTCCCAAATTATTGTCCCACTAAACCCAAACCAGATGGGATACAGAATGCTGTGGTAGCCATGATGGTTAAGTGTGCCTTGAACTCTAAATAAATCACAGACAGTGTCACCAGAAAAGCACTCCCACACCATAACACTTCCTCGTCCATGCTTTACGGTGGAAATACACATGGGGAGATCATCCGTTCACCCACACCGCGTCTCACAAAGACACGGCGGTTGGAACCAAAAATCTCCAATTTGGACTCAAGATGAAGGACAAATTTCCACCGGTCTAATGTCCATTACTCGTGTTTCTTGGCCCAAGCAAATCTCTTCTTCTTGTTGGTGTACTTTAGTAGTGGTTTCTTTGCAGCAATTCAACCATGAAGGCCTGATTCACAGTTGATGTTCAGATGTGTCTGTTACTTGAACTCTGTGAAGCATTTATTTGTGCTGCAATTTCTGAGGCTGGTAACTCTAATGAACTTATCCTCTGCAGCAGGTGTATCTCTGGGTCTTCCATTCCTGTGGCGGTCCTCATGAGAGCCAGTTTCATCATAGCGCTTGATGATTTTTGCGACGTTCAAAGTTCTTGAAATGATCCGGATTGACCTTCATGTCTTAAAGTAATGATGGACTGTCGTTTCTCTTTGCTTATTTGAGCTGTTCTTGCCATAATATGGACTTTGTCTTTTACCAAATAGGGCTATCTTCTGTATACCCCCCCMTACCTTGTCACAACACAACTGATTGGCTCAAACGCATTAAGAAGGAAAGAAATTCCACAAATTTACTTTCAAGAAGTCACACCTGTTAATTGAAATGCATTCCAGGTGACTACCTCATGAAGCTGGCTGAGAGAATGCCAAGAGTGTGCAAAGCTGTCATCAAGAAAAAGGGTGGCTACCTTGAAGAATCAAAAAAATATTTTGAGTTGTTTAATGTTTTTTTGGTTACTACATGATTCCGTATGTGTTATTTTATAGTTTTGATGTCTTCACTATTATTCTACAATGTAGAAAATAGTTTTAAAAAACAACAACCTTTGAGTAGGTGTTCTAAAGCTTTTGACCTAGCTTACTCATTGTTTTAACCGCTTATGCCATAGTTTGTACATCTCAATTGTCATTAGAAACCACATTTGTTTAAGCAAGTCAGCCAAAAGGCAGTAAATGAGGCTGAATAAACTGTTTCTCTGGCAGACAAGGCTCCTCTGATAGCCAGGTGTAGCAGTGGTAAGATGTTGGGACAGCTGTTGGAACAGCTTAATGTAAGCCCTAACAGTTTGTGGGCACAGTTTGTCACCCTTATAGTGCAATTCATGTATTGTTTAGTGTTGTGTTGTGTAGTGGCTTTGCTAGCATACAAACGCTGGTAAGCTTGACAAACAAGACAAACTGGCAACAGACAAACAGAAAACACAGGTATAAATACACAGGGGATAATGGGGAAGATAGGCGACACCTGGAGGGGGGTGGAAATAATCACAAAGACAGATGAAACAGATCAGGGCTTGACCGTACCCCTCTAGGGTCGCCACCTGACGTCCTACCTGGGCGCATWCCTGGTTGACCGGGGTGTCAGCGGTGGAAGTTGGCGATGAGGCCTGGGTCCAGCATGTCTCTAGCRGGGACCCATTACCTCTCCTTCKGGCCATAACCCTTCCCAGTCAACCAGGTACTGGAAGCCCCTGCCCCATGGTCGAACCCTCAGGAGTAGTCTCACCGTGTACGCCGGATGGCCATCGACGACACGGGGAGGAGGGGTGGTCCTGGAAATGAAAGACAAGGGACTGTGAGACACAGGCTTGATACGGGAAAGGTGGGGTGTATACGAAAGGAACGGGGCAACAGAAGACAAACAGCAGAGGGGCTAATGACCATGGAGATGGGAAAGGGCCGATAAATCGGGGGGACAGTTTGCGAGACTCCACCTGAAGGGGCAGATCCAGGGTGGAGAGCCATACCTTCTGCCCGAGACGATACCAGGAAGCTGGGGTCCGATGGCGATCCGCTTGTTGTCGATACGTGGAGGTGGTCTTGAGGAGGGCCGACCGGGCTCTCCTCCAGGTATGATGACAGCGGCAGACACACATCTTGGCAGAAGGTATGCCGGCCTCCTCTTCCTGCTCAGGTGAATAGCGGGGGCTGATAACCCAGGGAACACTCGAAGGGAGATAGGTCGGTGACAGCGCATGGAAGGGGGTTGCAGGCATATTCAACGCAGACAAGCTGCTGGCTGCAGGTGGTGGGGTTGGCGGAGACCAGGGTTCTGGTTGGCTCGCCCCGACTGGCCGTTGGACTGGGGATGGAACCCGGAGGACAGGCTGGCCGACGACCCAATGAGGACCCCAGTCGGAGACCATGTCCACGGGCAGTCCATGGATCCGGAAGACGTGCTGTACCATGAGCTGGGCCGTCTCTTTGGCAGAGGATAGTTTGGGGAGAGGAATGAAGTGGGCGGCTTTGGAGAACCGATCCACCACAGTCAGGATGGCGGTGTTGCCATCAGACGGGGGAAGACCCGTGACAAAGTCCAGGGAGATGTGAGACCCAGGACGGTGGGGGACAGAAAGAGGTTGGAGAAGATCAGCCAGAGCTTCCCAAGGAGTTTTGTTCTGTGCACAAACTGTGCAAGTGGAAACAAATGCAGATGGTAGGCCACCAAAAGCGCTGTCGCACAAAGGCCAGGGTCCGATGGGCGCCCAGGTGGCAGGCCAGTCTGGAGGAGTGGTCCCACTCCAGGACCGCGGGGCGGACAGTGTCGGGAACAAACATCCGGTTATCAGGGCACCCCTCAGGGTTTGGCTGGGAACGCTGAGCCTCACAGACATGCTTCCCTATTCCCCAGCTGAGTGCCGTCGCCAGGCATGAGGTGGGAAGGATGGTCTTGGGTTCTGGGGTAGTAGTCATGGGGCAATAGCGGCAGGGCAGTGCATCTGGCTTGACATTCTTGGATCCTGGCCGGTACGAGAGGGAGTAGTTGAACTGTGTGAACAGTAGGRCTCATCTGGCTTGCCTGGAGTTGAGGCACTTRGCGGTGCGGAGATACTCCAGGTTCTTGTCGTCAGTTCACACGATGAACGGATGTTCCGCCCCCTCCAGCCAGTGCCTCCATTCCTCCAACRTCATCTTCACCGCAAGAAGCTCCCGATTCCCCACATCGTAGTTCCTTTCCGTGGCGTTGAGGTGATGGGAGAAGAAGGCACAGGGATGTAGCTTGAGGTCAAGGGCAGAATACTGGGACAGTACAGCCCCCACTCCGACGTCCAAAGCATCGGCCTCCACCACGAACTGACGAGATGGATCCGGATGAACCAGAATGGGAGCTGTTGTGAAGCGATGTTTGAGGTCCCGGATCGCCCCGGTCAGCAGCTTGGGACCACGTGAACGGGACCTTGGGCTAGGTGAGTGCTGACAGGGGGGAAGCCATGGTGCTGTAACCCCGGATAAAGCGGCGATAGAAATTGGTGAACCCCAGGAAACGTTGCAGCTACACCCTGGGTGTAGGCTGAGGCCAATCCATCACTGTTCTCACCTTCCCGGGATCCATCTGGACACTCCCAGCAGAGATGATGTAACCCAGAAAGGGGATGGTGGAGCGATGGAACTTGCACTTCTTCTCTTTCACAAACAGCTGATTCTCCAGAAGGTGATGAAGGACCTGCCGGACATGGAGCACGTGTGCTTGAGGAGAGTGGGAGAAGACCAGGATGTCATCAATGCAGACAAAGACGAACCGGTTCAACATGTTGCGGAGAACATCATTCACCAGAGCCTGGAGCACAGCAGGGGCGTTGGTGAGGCCAAGGGCATGACCAGATACTCGTAGTGGCCACTGGCCATGATGAAGGCAGTCTTCCACTCGTCTCCTACTCGTATCTCCACCAGGTGGTAGGCATTCTGTAGATCCAGCTTGGAAAACACAGTGGCCCCCTGAAGCGGATCGAAGGCTGAGGAGTTGAGTGGTAGTGAGTAACGGTTCTTAACCATAATGTCGTTGAGTCTCCGGTAGTCAATGCACGGCCACAGGGTCTTGTCCTTTTTCTCCATGAAGAAGAAGCCTGCGCCGGCGGGAGAAGAAGAGGGACGGATAAATCCAGCAGCTAGGGAGTCCCCAATGTAGGTATCCATAGTCTTGGTCTCTGGTCCCGACAGAGAGTACAGACGTCCCCGGGACGGCGTGGTGCTAGGAAGAAGGTCAATCCCGCAGTCATAGGGTCGGTGAAGCGGAAGCGACGTGGCCCGGGCCTTGCTGAACACGTCCCAGAGGTCCTGATACTCTGGGGGAATGGCGCAGAGGTCTGGGGCCCCATCCTAGCCCCCAGGAAGAAGCCCCAGGGCAGGTTGTGCTGACTTCCGGCAATGGACGTGGGAGAATGGGCTCCAGCCCATGATGGCACCAGTAGACCAGTTAATGAGGGGATTGTGTCATTGGAGCCAGGAGAATCCCAATACCACGGGAATCAGAGGGGACTTGATGAGCAGGAACTGCATAGCCTCGCTGTGGTTCCCTGACACCAGTAGGTGGATGGGAATGGTGTTGTGGGTGAATCGGCCTATAGAGTTCCCATCGGGCGCTCTAACGTCCATAGGAATGGAGAGGGGCTTTTGTGGGGATGTTCAGCTCGAACGCCAGTGTAGCATCCAAAAAACAATTTTCTGCCCCAGAGTCAATGAGAACCCAGAGAGATTTGGACTGGTCTCCCCACAGCAAGCTCGTCCTTGACCTCCTCCGAGACGCTGTGCAGGAACATATCGAACAGAGCTTCGTGGTTCCAAGCACCCTCCGCTGTCAACGTGCGGAAATCCACTGCATAGTCAGCCACACTGCAGGAGCCCTGCCGAAGCTGAATTGGCCTCCGGGCAGCTTCTCTCCTGGAGAATGGGGTGTAAAAAACCTTCCTCACCTCTGCCACCAATCCCTCCAGACTAACGCATATGGCCGGCTGCTGTTCCCATACAGCAGTAGCCCAGGTGAGAGCCCTCCTGGACATCAGCATGATGAGATAGGCTATCTTGGAGCGATCGGAGGGGAAGGAGGAGGGCTGAAGCTTGAAAATGAGGGCGCACTGAGCTAGAAATGCCCGACAGGTGCTCGACTCTCCACAGGTGCCCGACAGGTGCTATACAGGTGCTCGACTCTCGCTGGGTTACTGAGGGGCTGTGGGGTTACCACCGTGGTGGGCTGCCTCCCAGACAACCAGTAGAATTGCTCCAGCAAACCGTCCAATGCCTGATCATGGCGTTCAGCCAATGTTTGTACCCCCTCCATAAGGCCACGAAGCAGTTCCTCGTGCCTCCCGAGGATGGCTCCTTAGGAGGAGATGGAGTCGCGCAGCTGGCCCGGATCTGCTGGGTCAGTCATGGCCAGTTCATGGCCAGGGGTGGAGCAATGACATTTATGGTAGAAAATCTCACTCCAAACTATCTTTGGAAGTTCGCAGCACTGTGCTAGCTAATTGTTTCAGTGCACCTTCCAAATGTGAAATCAAAAAGGACACTTACTCAAGCTGTTCCTCTTTGCCCTCTTGGTAGTAAAGGTAAGGTATCTAGTAATGTAAGCAATGTAAGTAAACTAATGACAACACCATCTATATTTCTCAATGACAGTAATATCTCCCAATGCCTCAAACTGAGGAGAAAATAAAAGTTGATCAACTCAAGCAAACCGGGCATAATGCCAACCTGTGCACGAGAGGATGCCAAGATTGCAGAGTAGCCTATGCTAACATTTCAGCATAATAAAGGCTAGTTTTCATAATAACATGCAACTGGATTATTTCGTAATAACGACATCTTTCTCGTTGTAACGTGATATTTCTTGTAATAATGAGATCTTTCTCGTTATAACGAGTTATTGAATCCTTTCTTAATAACACAATCTTATCTCGTAATAATAATAGAGAAAATATTTTGTCTGCAATACGTCACCATACAATACATGCATTCATCTTTAGTTTAGTTTAGTTTAGTGTAGTTTTATGTCTGGATACGTGTTCTTGGTGATAGCTCAGACTTAGCGTTACTTCCTAAAAATAGTGTCTAGATCTGTTTTACTTTTCTTAGTATACATTGTCTAAGATGTGGCACATAGCCCTGATGTGGACCTGAGGTCACATCAGTGCTACTTGCCTCGGTCCTATAGTTTGTTGAGAAGAATCAGCTTCGGACTACATTTCCTGTGCAGCAATGACAGGCTGAAAGAGGAAGCACTTTGCAGTCACATTTACACACACACATATAGCACACAAATAATGCTCTTTTGTGGAAAATTTCAGACATAACTGTAAGGAATAAGTAATTGTTCTACCCCAGCTGGCATGAGAGGAATGTTGACTTTGTTCTTGATGTTTTTGACAACAGGGGTAAAATTCTTACATATGACCAATTTATAACATTGAATGAGTTTCCAATACCATTCAGAGAGTTTATTTCTGTGATCAAAGCCATTCCCAGTGGTCTAATAATAGCATGCAGTTAACATGACCTTCATGAATTATGAAGCCTATATGTGCTTTTTTTGTTACATCAATTCTTCAAAATTCACAAAAAAATGACATTAGCTGATGAAGATTATCTCATAGAACAAAACATGTAAGACCTTTTCATTTTACTCTCCTTTAAAAGACCTCTGCTCTCCTGTTTATCTATTGATCAATCAAARTAAACTCTGCCTAATTGCTTGTCTGCCTGCCCATCTACATATCTGAACATGATAGCTGTCTGATAGCTTACTAAAGGAAAGTGCTTACGAAATCAAAAGTTAAATCTGTATTCTTTCTCCCCAGAAAAATTGACAACGTTTGCATCAATGGACCCAACGGTGACTCTCTTGTTGTGGCAGGAGTAACTTTAAGCATTTCATTCCTTGATCTCTTTGGACTTGGGGCAAGGTTTTCTGTAGTTGCAGTTGTGTTTGTGATGCCTTAACAGTTGTGTTTCCAAATGCCTTATCAATTTATGTGAGTCACTCCACTGTTTACTGCAGTATTACACTAGTTTGCGTGGCCAGTACACTATGCAGCCTGTACAGCAGAAATGCAGAAATCACTCCACCATTTCCTGGTTGCAAAGGTTCGAAGAGTTTGCCTAATATCCATTAATGTGATGAAAACCATTGAAACCGCTGTGAAATATCTCAAAACATTTTGTTTTCTGCTGTTTGAAGCTGATGTACAAAACCGAAAATAAAAGACGGGAAATGGAGGAGCAATTTCTGCATAGTGCACCTTTAAATGAAATGATATCAGAATGTTCTGCAGGATACGTTTTTTGTCAATTCACCAGTGATATTCAGAAGCAGTGGATACCAGAACATTTTATGAGCAAAAATGTAAAGTACTTATGTGTATTGATTGTTGATGAATAATATCAACTCTGTTCTTGCAGAAGGGTGATTTTGACCAGTCTGTCCAGATCAAATAAAACAATGGTTTTAGCTCTGCTTTGAGAACATGCCAAACTCACGCCTCCAGATGTTAACCCAGATGTATCTAAAAAATAAATAAAGAGATTTGACAAATTGAATATTATCTTTAAGACTACTTCTTAACTCTGAGACTAAATCGTTGCAAGTGTTAGCTTTCATTTTTTATGTAATTTAGGTACAGTAGTTTGTTGCTATTGTTGGTTATGTTGTTGTTGTTGTTCCTTTTCAAAATAGAAACATAACTACAATATATCACATGGCCAGCAGAGATCACTATAACCACAGATAATTAGGCATGAAAGCTGGTCTCAACACAGAACAGGCCAAGGAAATACCCAGTTACAGTTTAGTCCATCAACCTTTTTTGATTCATCACAAAGCGTGCTGGCTCAGTCCTGATTAAGTTCTAATAACACCATCATGGAGAGTTCACTGAACGTTAAAGTGAGTAAAGCAAAACTACTGTTTCATAAAATCCTAATTTCCAGCCCAGAAACATAAATAGACTCAGATTATCATGTCAGACTACTTTAGATTCCGCCTTTTCTATCTGGAAAAATAAAGGCTTGATAAGCTTCAAAGACCTTTGATAAGTTTTAAAGATCTTTGTTCCAAATATGGTTTGTCACTTAACAACCTCTTTTGCTACTTTCAAGTCAGGCACTGCATTCATACTCATTTTGAGGCTCACAAGTGGAGCAGCGGCATAAGGCACTGCGTCTCAGTGCTAGAGGCGTCACTACAGACCCTGGTTAGATTCCAGGCTGTATCACAACCGGCCGTGATTGGGAATCCCATAGTGCAGCGCACAATTGGCCCTGCATCATTAGGGTTTGGCCGGGGTAGGCTGTCATTGTAAATAAGAATTTGTTCTTAACTGACTTGCCTAGTTAAATAAAGGTGAAATAAAAATTAAAAATATCCTTCTTTTCCCAACCTGCCGGTGGCATTGTCATGGAACAAACAGCTTAAAAATCTACCTGGCCAGAAGTTAATCTAATACTCATGTCTTCTGGGTTTCGATAACACTCCTTTAACAGAACTAGGGAGAGGGGGGAAGCTGAGTTGAACTTGCAGAGGACTGGTGGGAAAGCGCTATAAAAACGAGTAAACTTGTCTTCTTCCTGTGCTTGACTTGGAATCATCCAGTTTAAGGTCCTCCATCAGTTCATATGAGCAAGCCCAGACTAGCAGAGATATACCCTGATTTAGACACGTGTGAACATTGCTCACATTCTCCTGCTAACCTCACACACATTCTGGTTTTGATTCTAACTGATAAGCTTCTGGACTTCCGTCTTTGAAATGTTGTCACAGGTCAGAACTATTCAACTTCAACCATCACTCCATGTTACTATTTTTGGAACTGTAGAAGACCCCACGCTTATATCATCCAAACACAGATATTATTGATTTTCACAACTCTTCTTTCTTTTCACAGACTTCTGCTGAGTTGGAAATCCTCAGTCCCTCCCTCTCCCTGTGTGGTTCAAATACATTATATTTTTTCTTAAATTAGAAAATATCAAATTCACCTTGAGAGGATCAACAGACAGGTTCTACTGACTTTGGCAACCCTTTATCTCATACTTTGAGGATCTCTCTTCTCTTCTCTTCCTATTGATTGAAAAACTGCCACACTTAAATTAGTAGACTATAGGCAATTACATTTAGCTAGCTCCTTTATGATTTGAGTCCCATACGTTTCATGATGTTGACCTAGACTGCCTCTATGGCAGTAGATAACAAACGATTCCTTCTAATGTGACTAGTGAGATTACCTGAACAATTTATTCCCACTCTTATCTACTATTTTCTCTTCTCTATTTCGATTTTTCTTTCCTTTAAAAAAAGTACAAATGTATATTTTGTGTGTGTGTGTGTTTTTTGTTTTCCTTATATAAAAAATACTATTACAGTCTGTTTTGTAACAAATTTACCCTTGAAGCATATGTGTATCTTTCACATGGGTGAACTGTTTAGAAATTACAGCACTTTTGTACATAGTCCCCCCATTTTAGGGGACCAAAAGTATTGGGACAAATTCACTTAAATAAAGTATTCAAGTAGTAAAAAGTTAAGTATTTGGTCCCATATTCATAGCTCACAATGACTACATCAAGGTTGTGATTTTACAAACATTTTGGGTGCATTTTCTGTTTGTTTTGGTTGTTTCCGATTATTTTGAGCCCAATAGAAATGAATGGTAAATAATGTGTCATTTTGGAGTCAATTTATTGTAAATAAGAATAGAATATGTTTCTGTCACGACTTCCGCCGAAGTCGGTCCCTCTCCTTGTTTGGGTGGCGTTCCGCGGTCGACGTCACCGGTCTTCTAGCCATCGCTGATCCACCTTTCATTTTCCATTTGTTTTGTCTTTGTTTTCTACACACCTGGTTTCAATCCCCAATTACATGTTCATGTATTTAACCCTCTGTTTCCCCCATGTTTTTGTGCGTGATTGTTTCATTGTTCATTTCGGTTCATGATGGCTGGTTTTTCGACGGGTGCTGTTTTCCCCCGTGTGTATTATTTACCGTTTGTATTTGGTCAAGTGTATTTGTTTACCTTGTGATTTTATTTTTGAGTCAAGTGGACAAATGCACATTCTAAATGTGGACAAATGCACCCCCCCCCCCAAAAAAAAATGCTACCCTCCCCTATTATTGGTAATCGTGAGAGGTTAGCATGCCTTGGGGGTTTGATCTTTTTGCCTCTGTAACATTCTCACTCTGTAACATTCTCACATTCTCACATCATTATTCACAATTCATTCATGATTATCCAGAATCATGGTAGCATCCACATTACTGTTGAAGTTACTCCAAAATGACACAATACATTATTTACCATTTATTTCTATTGGCACAATATAATCTAAAACACAACGAAAACAAACTACAAATGAATCCAGGCAGGATTGCAAAGTCACAAGCTTGATATAGAGTAGTCATTGCGTGCTAGGAAACGGGACCAAATACCAAACCTTTGACTACTTGAATACGCAAATAAGTGAATTGGTCCAAATACTTATAACACCTTCATATGGGGGACAAGATACATCAAGTGCTTTCATTTCAAAACGGTAAAACAGATATGTATGAAAATACACTCAAATAATAGGTGACACTGTACTGTTGCCTCATATAAAACATTTGATTTCAAATCCAAAATGCTGGAGTATAGAGTCAAATGAAAAATTTCAGCTTCACTGTCTAAGTAAATACGCAGGGGCGTGTGTCTTCTGAGGTCATTGCACATGTGCACCGCAGTTTTAATAGGTTGGCATAGGAAGCCCCAGCCCAGACATTGATACAGAATGCAGCACAGATGGTCTCATTTTATAATTTGGGTAAAGATGGTATTTATGTTTTAGGGAACCTCACCCAGTATCAGTACAGCCATGCAGTCCAAAAATAGTGCCTGGTAGATGATGAATAAATATTAGAGCTTGGTGGCAGTGGAAAACAAACGCCCAGGTATGGCATCAGGAAGGTTTGAAGTATTGCAAAACAACTAATGTGGCACACCTTAGCTAGAGGTATCTGAACGAATGTGTGATTCTAATCCAAAGTAAATCTAGGCCTACTCACCCAGAGCATGTATCTAGACACCAGTGGTGGAAAAAGGAGCCAATTGTCATACTTGAGTAAAGGTAAAGATACCTTAGTAGAAAATGATTTAGGTAAAAGTGAAAGTCACCCAGTAACATATTACTTAAGTAAAAGTCTAAAAGTATTTGGTTTTAAATATATTTATGTATCAACAGTAAATGTAATTCCTACAATATACTTAAGTATTAAAAGTATAAATAGTTTATATTAAGCAAACCAGACGGCACCATTATAATTATTATTTTTTACATTTATGGATAGCCAGGGGCACGATTCAACACTCAGATATCATTTACAAATAAAGCAAGTGTTTAGTGAATCCGCCAGATCAGAGGCAGTAGGGATGACCGGGGATGTTCTCTTGATAAGCATTCAAAATGTAACGAGTACTTTTGGGCGTATGTAGTAAAAAGTACATTATTTTCTTTAGGAATGTAGTGAAGTAAAAGTAAACATTTTCAAAAATGTAATTGTGAAGTACAGATACTTTCAAGTATTTTTACTGAAGTGTTTTACACAACTGCTAGACACAAAACTAAACAGTAAAGATGACGGGTGAGTATTTAATTCCACTATTTCTTCTGCATTAAGCCCGCTCTGTCTGTGCACTCTCTTGGTCGGTCTTACAGCTCCACACACGTCTGCCCTGTTGCATTAAAAAATACATTAAATCAATTGACTAAAGCTAGGTATAGCTGTTTGTTGTAGTAGTTTTTGTTGCACCTTTCAAAATGAAACATAATTACAATATATCACATGGCCAGCAGAGGTCACTACAACTATATAAGACATGAGGGCTGGTCTGCATACAGAACAGACCATGGAAATACTCCGGTTCAGTGTATTAATTCATCACAAAGCATGCTGGCCCAGTCCTGATTAGGCTCCAATAACACCACCAGAGAGTTCACTGAAGGTTAAAGGGAGTAAAACAAAACAAAACATCTGTTTTTATCAAATTATATTTCCCAGCCAAGAAACATAAATAGACTGAGATCATCAGGGAAGTCAGACTAATTTAAAGAGTGTCTGGATGCATACACATCTGCTGGGTCAAACGGTCAAAACTAAAAGAGAGTATTCTCTGGTTCTGAGAATGTTGCTATGGCTGTAGTAGCTGCTGAGAGCGTTTTACTGTCTGACAGGACAATATTAGTGTAAAAACTCTCTTCTCTGTCCCTGACACTAGAATTCAGTAGCCCTAACAATGTTTACATTCATGGGAGAGAGGCAGAGCAACACAGTGATGTTGAGAGAGACTGAGGGAGGGAGGGAGGCAGAGTGAGGGAGGCAGAGTGAGGGAGGGATGGGATGGGAAGAGAGAGAGAGAGATATAAAGAGAGAAGTAGCATCGCCCTGAGGTGTTTACAATCACAATCACATATTACAGGACCAGCCTACAATATTACATGAGTACATTATTAAACTATATTATTTATTTGCTCTGTAGGTGCCCTAACCGATAACAGACAAATCCAATATTACACAGTAAACATGTAATACATCATCCACATTATCCAGCTGTCTGTTTACTGAGGCAGAGAAAACAACAATGTTCTGGCCAAGACTAAACACATCATTTCCTGCTACTGGAGCTGGAGGCCAGTCCTGCTGCAGGAAAGAATGGATCTGAGTTCCCTGAAAGCAGTACAGTAACTTTCCCTTTTACTCCCTAGAAGAGGATCATTGTTCTTCTTCTTCTTTCCGCTAACTGGTTTCAGTGTTACACAAAGACACAGCCCCTGAAGGCAGACAGCAATCTGAGTCTTAAAGCAACTTTTCTTCTCTCCATTACCGGCCCACATGTCAGAGTCCGGTGGTCCTCTGGGTGAAACTGGATCCCAGCAGATTAAGAGATCTAATCCAGCCATGTTGAATCACAAAGGAACATCCGGAAATGTTTAGAGAGTATTTAGACGACTCCACTGCCAGCTAGTCATGAGAACGAGGGGGGGAGGAGGAGGGGGAACCTCCCAAATCATCCCCTCTACCACTCCATCCCTCTACCCTCTGAATCTCTGTTTCTCTGATTAAGGAGTTCTGCCGTACGTGACACTGTCTCTGTGTGGAAGTCATGATGATGATCTCATAGAGGGAGAGACAGAGTGGAGCTGCTCAATGTAAGCAAAGCTGTACTTTACGGCCTCCCCCAGAGCCGGCGGTGATTGACAACACATTTCTATTGCTGCAACATCAACTTTTATACTGCTGTGTTTTGGTTCCACTGTCCTGGTCGGGAGCAGGCATGGTGGCGTGAGACGTCCTTTCTCTGCACCGCTAGATGGAAACCCTCTGAAGTTACTGACTCCATGGTTCTGGCACCACTCTGTCTGTCTGTCTGTCTGTCTGTCTGTCTGTCTGTCTGTCTGTCTGTCTGTCTGTCTGTCTGTCTGTCTGTCCTGTCTGTCTGTCTGTCTGTCCTGTCTGTCTGTCTGTCTGTCTGTCTGCTGTCTGTTCTGTCTGTCTGTCTGTCTGTCTGTCTGTCTCTGTCTGTCTGTCTGTCTCTGTCTCTGTTCTGTCTCTGTCTCTGTCTCTGTCTCTGTCTCTGTCTCTGTCTCTGTCTCTGTCTCTGTCTCTGTCTATCTCTTGGAGACCACAGCTCTGCAGTCTGTCTGCTAACAGAGTGGGCATTAAACATTAATGACACACTGCAGAGTTGAAAGGCTGCAGTATAAAAGCATAGAGGAACTCCATTCTCCCCCCCTTGGTGTGTTTTTTAAGTTGATCATTTCATACTCTTCCTACTCAGGAAGTGACATCATCAGGAAGTGAGGTTAATTGACTGCTACCTGCTCTCCTGTAAATTACTACCAGACTGGGAGATCCTGCCTCTCCCTCTACAGCTCTATAACCCTAGAAAGTGCTCCCTGTCTGCTTCAACTAGGTTATCTATCTCGTCCTCTCTCTCTGCGTCCCATAATAATCATCGACATTATTGTTATGGCCTCATTTGTTCAGCGGACGCCCTCATTCAATGCGCCGAGTGCAGCCTGAGAGGAGCAGACACACAGTGCAGAGCAAACACCACCCTGCTGAGCACATCACAGCCGACACAGATGAGAGGAATATGTCTGAGCAGCACTGTACAGGGTGGTGTGGGCTCACAGAGCAAACAGTGCTGAGTGTAATGGTAAACATGATGACAAACATCTCCGGGGCTACAAACAAATCCCCTTATCTACTCAGTGTACTGCACAAAAAGATACCCTCTGTCTTCATAAACACACACACGCGCGCGCATGCACGCACACACCAAACCTGTAACAGACTGCTCCCCTAAGTGGAGAGGCTTCATAGAACTCAGTCATCTGTACAGGGACTGACAGCAGTTTGGTTCGTTTGGTTAGAGGTGGAAGATATGAAGGTTAGGGGTTGATATGACCCCTGCCTCACAGCAGGCCTACTGCACCAAGGACAGAGCCGATAGGCAGACTCACAGAGGGTTGGAGGGTTTGGCTTAGACAGAGATCTGTGCCCCCGCATATTGACTCTGTACCAGTACCCCCTGTATATAGCCTCGCTAGTGTTATTTTATTGTTGCTCTTGAAAAAACTGACGTTTTTTACTTTATTTTATTTTAGTAAATACTTTCTCAACACTTATTTTTCTTAAAACTGCATTGTTGGTTAAGGGCTTGTTAGTAAGCATTTGACTGTAAGGTCTACTACACCTGTTGTATTCGACACATGTGACAAATACAATTTGATTTGATTATAGCACGAAAGTCAGCTGGAGAGGGACTGAAAGTAAGAGAGAGAGTGAAAGCGAGAGAGAGAGGCAGAGAGAGAGAGGCAGAGAGAGAAAGGGGTGCTGTGTGTAGGCTGCAGCAGGATCCCAGCAGAGTGTTTATTTGCAAGCTGGAGCTCTCGGACTCCCTGATTGAACCAAAACAACATCAATCTGTGATCAGCAGCCCCAGTGCCTGTGTGTGTGTGTGTGTGTGTGTGTGTGTGTGTGTGTGTGTGTGGTGTGTGTGTGTGTGTGTGTGTGTGTGTGTGTGTGTGTGTGTGGTGTGTGTGTGTGTGTGTGTGTGTTGTGTGTGTGTGTGGTTTGTGTGTGTGTGTGTTGTGTGTGTTGGGTGTGTGTGTGTGGTGTGTGTGTGTGTGTGGATGTCAAGGTCAGAGGCTCAGAGAAACAATGCTGCTTTTAATTTCCACCAAAGAAAAGAGAAAGATCCACAGAGGCTAGAATGCAGGACTTAGTGAAGCACAGGTTTTCCTTCTTCTCCTTCGCTCCCTCTCTCTCTCTCTTGCTTTTTTTTGTTACCCCTCCCCTCACCCCCTCTTTGTTGGCAGGGTTTTTTGGGTGTGTGCGTGCGTGCGTGCGTGCGTGCGTGCGTGCGTGCGTGCGTGCGTGCGTGCGTGTGTAATGGGGGTGTAGGGGAGGATAGGGGTAGAAGGGGGTGAAAGGGGAGGCTGGTGGGGCATGACTTGGCTTCTCTTAATGTGTTTTCACAGCAAACCCTGCTGAACACTACAGGCCTGGGGAGAGGAGCTGAAAGAGCAGTGGAGGAGTGGAGAAGTAGAGGAGTAAACCCCCTGAAAGTCCCCTCACCCCTTCTCACCCGCCTCTCATCCCCCCTCACCCCCACCAAGTAAGGACACGGAGCAGTGGCCTCTGGAGAACAGAGGTAAACATGTCCCCATTTCTTCTGCTGCTTTTTCCCCTCCTCCTCCCTCTCTTTCTCTTATCCCCCTACTCTCTCTCCCTCTCTCTCCTTTCTTTCTCTCGCCGTGCAGCGGCTGCCTTCATTTAAAAAGGCTGCTGGCTGATTGCCTTTTATTATGCAGGCCCAAACACACTCCATCACACGCTTGCACACACGCACTCACTCACGCACGCACACACACACTCCATCAAAGCTGAGCTGAGCTGGTGGCAGGGGGCCGCAGGGGACAGGGCTCTCCAACACAACATAATCCCTTTTTATTCCCGAATTAACACTTCAGGACCTCATTGAAAATGTTACCCAACTTTGCTATGAATATAAGTGCTCCCCAACATAGAATATTGTCATAAAGTATTCAAGTAGATAGATTATACATTATATTCAAACCATCTGCAGTATATCTGCATGGAGGTGAGGTATGAGGCCTGGCTATGCATCTCTGTCAGGCTGTAGAGCAGTCCGCTGGGTCCACTGGAGTAACAGTCCATATGGCACAGGGGTTTAGACCAGCAATGGAAGGGGAGAGTCTGCCGACTCAACAAAAAAAAAAACACATCTCTCCTTCGTCCCACCTTCCCTCTGTCTCCTGCAGGAACATATGGACTCGCCCCTCACCCCCCTCACCCCTCCCTCCTCACCACCTCCACTTCTTTACACATCCCCCCTCCTGAAACCGTCCAGTGTTACGAGGTGTCAGCGGTTGAAGACGGACGAGGAAGGTCTGGTTCACATTAGCAGCAGCAGCATAAAGTAAGTCAACCCGGACCCCCAGAGCCCCACCCCTCCCAGCCCCAACCCCAGCCTTAGCCTTAAGCCTCAGCCTCAGCCTTAGCCCCAGCAACCAGCCCCACACCTCCAGCTTTCCATCCCAGGCCCTATCCTGCTCCTGGATTGTCATATAACTGTATGGATCCTGGACATGTGTTATTCTGGACTCCTGCAGTTGTACATTCACCATCTGCTGGTCTGGATCATTCACCACAGGCAGGACAACGTGCTGTGGAAATACTGTACATGTGCTATTAACTATCCAGGCAGTATTGAGTGCTGTGACTGAGTCCAGGGTAGGTTCCAGTGGAGACAGTGGTCGTTAGTAAGGTTTTATCCTGCTGTTACCCTGACTTAAGTCATGACAAAATGGCTTCATCACACCCAGGGACGTCCGAAGGTGGACCAGCGCCAGCCTAGATGAGTATGGCGCTCCTGTACAGTAAAGAGAGATAGCTGTATGCACAGGTGATAGAGAACGCTGCTCTTATAGGAAGGCTATACTGTAGGTTTAGTTTGCTGGTTTCAGTCCTTTACTGTAGAGAGGTGAAGTCTATAGGTTTAGTTTGCTGGTTTCAGTCCTTTACTGTAGAGAGGTGAAGTCTATAGGTTTAGTTTGCTGGTTTCA
>NC_036870.1:1279244-1289241 GCF_002910315.2 Salvelinus sp. IW2-2015 | reverse complement strand
TACTGTAGAGAGGTGAAGTCTATAGGTTTAGTTTGCTGGTTTCAACTGTACAGAGGTTTGTTAGTGTCAACAGGATGTTGTCTGGTTGGGATGTTGATTGTGAGGTCCAGCCTTCTCACTGGCTCTGCCCTGTGTATCTGCCTCCTCTCTGGTTGTCTCTGTCTGCAGCCCTGTGCTGGTCCACAAACAACCTTTGAAGCTTACAGCCACTCTGTCTCTGTGAGGCTCAGTTTTCACACGCAGACACACACGCGTGCACGCACACGCACGCACATACGCACACATGCACACACGTGCACACACCACAGTGACTTCCTACGCCTGACATTCACACAGCCTCTGTAGACCAGCCCACCTCCCACCCTGCCTCAGGATGTGGGTGCTTCTGAGGCTTTACGTTTTCACGTGTGTGTGTTTAAGACACTGTTGAGAGCGGCCCACTACAAGGTAAACGATAGATGCAGACAGACAGTGAGTGAGGTTTCCCTCTGTTCTCTACCTCTCTCTGCTACACCGATACTGCTTTGTCTAGAACACACACACACACACACACACACACACACACACACACACACACACACACACACACACACACACACCACACCCAACCCCCACACACACACACACACACACACACACACACACACACCACACACACACACACACACACACACACAACACACACACACACACACGATCAATCTTAAAGGCACACATTTTTTTGTCAATTTAATGCTTATGTCGTTTACAAAAAGAAGGTGTGGTTAGCAGGCCAAACTGATGAGTGTATCCATTATATTAGCCCATTTCATACAGAGTAAGACAACAGTTTAGGTTGTGGGATTCTATTGCTTATCGTTAATTACCCTCAGTTTGATCTGTAGACACTATTTAATGAATTAATAGGTTATTATGGTATTAACGTAAGTCATTCGTCCCATAAAAACTCTCTCAGCTTTCTGTTCTTCCAAGGGCCAACCTATTCATCTATAGATAACTATAGATACTATAGATACTGTAGCTGGGTATGTGTGATCGAGTAATATTATTTTATAGTTAAGTTTAAGTCTGTCTGGGATATGTGTGATTTATATAGATACATAAGTAAACCATACTATAGACTTGTAGTGGTGAAGGGTTTTTTAGTTAGTTAGTCTGTCTGGGATATGTGTGATTTATATAGATACATAAGTAAACCATACTATAGATACTGTAGTGGTGAAGGGTTTTTAGTTAGTTAGTCTGTCTGGGATATGTGTGATTTATATAGATACATAAGTAAACCATACTATAGATACTGTAGTGGTGAAGGGTTTTTAGTTAGTTAGTCTGTCTGGGATATTGTGTGATTTATATAGATACATAAGTAAACCAATCCTATAGATACTGTAGTGGTGAAGGGTTTTTAGTTAGTTAGTCTGTCTGGGATATGTGTGATTTATATAGATACATAAGTAAACTATACTATAGATACTGTAGTGTTTTTTTTTTGTCTGTCTGGGATATGTGTGATTTATATAGATCATTATACAATGGGTGTGTCTAATCCTGAATGCTGATTGGTTTAAACCACATTCCAGCCGGTGTCTATTCCACAAGTTACCACCGGCTAAATCTATGACGTTAAAATGTCTATTTAATCTGTTCCGTCTGATTGCGCAATC
The DNA here is from genome assembly GCF_002910315.2 of Salvelinus sp. IW2-2015. Taxonomy (NCBI): domain Eukaryota; kingdom Metazoa; phylum Chordata; class Actinopteri; order Salmoniformes; family Salmonidae; genus Salvelinus; species Salvelinus sp. IW2-2015. The sequence continues at coordinate 1,287,577 of NC_036870.1, read as the reverse complement.
AAATGTCTCATCAGCCCAGCCAAGAAACGTATAAACTTGATCTCAACTATAAAAAGCATCTAGACATTATCTCGCATTTCTTTTACACTAACATTTCATTTTGAACAATGTCTCTCCGACATTTGCAACATTGTTTCAATATTTAAATTCGATCGCCAACTGTCCCATAGTAATGAACGTGTCGGGAGTCGGGATGAAACAGACAGGCTGGCAGAGTTTCTCAGCCAGTCAAAATCATGAATCAGCTGGCATCATTTTTATGGATATATACAAAGAAATGTCAATTGAAAAAAGACCAAACGAAATGAAGTACAGCTAGTTTGCAGTCTTTCCAGCTTCAGTTTGAAGTGATTGTGTTAGCTGTGTCGTTGGCTAGCTCCTCTGAACAACAGTGTCCTAACGAGTGAACACATTTGCTATGCTAGGCTATATCGCGCCTCATTAGCTCACTGTTCTGGATGTGTCCAAATAAATGTCACTAGAAAACAGCTTAAACAAATGCAAATGCAGCTACTTTGCTGCTATTCTGGCTGCACTCTTTGATGTGACTGTAAGTTACCCGTAGTTGGCTAGCTAGCAAGCAAAGGATAAGAACGTTGCCAGCCAGTATGGCAATGGAACATTTAGAACGAATGACTGGGTCGCATCCATAGATACAGAACAAAAAGACTGAACGACTGGGTCACATCCATAGATACAGAACAAAAAGACTGAACGACTGGGTCACGTCCATAGATACAGAACAAAAAGACTGAACGACTGGGTCACATCCATAGATACAGAACAAAAAGACTGAACGACTGGGTCGCATCTCTAGCAACCGAACCGATAGAACGAACGACCAGCTGTGCCAATATATCCTCCAAACACCAGCATCTCGGGCATTATCACTTAAGTAAACCATACTATAGATACTGTAGTGGTGAAGGGTTTTGTAGAACAGGTTAAACACACAGACTGCTCATCTCACTTCCTGTGTTTGTGATTGCTCTGGAAAATATATGTCAAACCACCACGGTGCCACAATAAAACACACACACACACACACGTGCGACAGATCACAGTGCCATGTAATTACCCTGCGTAACAACAACAAGACACACCAGTATTATCCAGAGACCTAAACCTGCAACAGTCATGAAAGAAACACCTTTATCTGTCAGTGCAGAGCAGACAATGACTTGCTGAGAAAAGACTCTACCTCTGTGAAAACACATGCTTTTGTTCCCATATACTCTGTCTGGATTAAAAACTTCAAACACAATTCCCAGCCACACCAAACACTTAGAAGGACAATGGTCAATGTTGTTTCAAATCTTTAAACCTGTTAATGTTTTTTAAATATATTTTTTATCTTCATGGGAAAACTAGTGCATAGAAACAGGGGGCCATTTTGTGGGTTCTGGGTGAGCTTTGCCCTTTCTCAACTCTCTGTTTCTTTCTGTCTGTTTCTAGTTTTCCATCCAGCTCCATTCATCTGGATTAGAGTAGAGTTCATTTGGTTCAGGATGGAGATGAAGCTGTTAATTAATACCTACAGCCTGGCTGGCTGGGAGGCAAACATTGATCACTGGTTCCTTCTGCTGTGTGTCTGTCTGGCCCCTGTAACCACGACACAATCTTAAATAGCTGCACCTCAAATAGACAGATTATTCCTCCACCTCCTATAATTATTGTACAGTTACAACACATTTAATTTTAAAAAATCCCGCCTAAGTGTGGCATCTATTGAAATGTGCATAAATTAGCAACATCATTTCTTATTTCCCAGATATTAATTTGTACATTTAACCCCTATTAGAATATTCAACACATTTATCAGATGGTTTCTGCGTGTTGGTTGCTGGGCAGGATGGGTGCAGAGTGTGGTTAGCATCTTACCAGGGTCTCTGTCTAAAGGAATGTACACTAGGTATGTTGGTGTCTGATGGGTGGATGACATCAGATGCATCAGGGCTCTCCAACCCTGTTCCTGGAGAGATACCCTCCTGTAAGTTTTCACTCCAACCCCAGTTGTAATGAACCTGATCCAGCTAATCAACCAGCTAATCCTTAGACTCAGATGGCTAGATTGGGGTTGGAGCCAACAGCTACAGGACGGGAGCTCTCCAGGACCAGGGTTGGAGAGCCCTGGTGTAGGTAGATACCTGAGAGAGGAAGCAGACTGGCTGTCAACCACAGAGTTTTATTTCACTCATCACTGCAGAGATAGAACTAATGCAGCATCTTCTCCTCCTGGCTGTGAATACCTTGGAGATGTTATCAGGGTTATTAGCTAAACCATTCAGTTCCATTCCACACCCACCCCAAACTCACACCCACGGCTAAACCATTCAGTTCCACACACACCCACCCCAAACTCACACCCACGGCCTGTGGAGATGTGCAGTTCTGAGGGGTGGGGTGGATGTAGTGGAATGGAACGTGAATGCGGTTGTAGAGCTTGTGGGTATGCTTGAAGGTTTTGGGGTGGGTGTGAGTGTGGAGATGGTAACGTGAATGCGGTTTAGCTGGTGGGTGTGGTTTTGGGGTGGGTGCTGTGTTGAAAATGGAACTGAATGGTTTAGAATGGTGGGTGGTGGAGTTTGGGGTGGGCTGGTCGTGTGCTGTGTAGGAATGGACACTGAATGGTTTAGCCTGTGGGTTTGTGAGGTTTGGGGTGTCGTGTGTGTGGATGGTAACTGAATGGGTTTTAGAGGCACCGTGGGTGGGCAGTTTGCGGTGGGTGTGTGTGGAAATGGATACTGAAATGTTTAGACTGTGGGTGTGAGATTTGGGGTGGGGTGTGTGTGGGAATGGAACGTGAATGGGTTTAGGAGGCCGCTGGTGCACTGAGTTTAGGGGTGGGGTGTTGGAATGGAACTAGCAATTAGGGGGTCTGTGGGTGTGGAGTATGTGGGGTGGTGGTGTGTGAAGATGGGAACTGGCATTTGGTTGTAGGCACACGTGGGTGGTAGTGTTGGCGTGGGTGGTGGTGCGTGGAATCGAGCACTGAATGAGTTTAGGGCGCGTGGGTGTGAGTTTGGGGTGGGTGTGTTGAACATGGAACTGAATGTGTTGTAAGTCTGTGGTGTGAGTTTGGGGCTGGTGTGTTGTGTGGAATGGCGGATAGAATGGGTTGTAGCTGGTGCGGGGTGTGAGTTTGGGGTGGGTTGTGGTGTGGCATGGAACTGAATGGTTGTAGCTGTGGGTCGATGGAGTTTGGGGTGGGTGAGTGGTTGAAAATGGCAACTGAATGGTTGTTTGAGGAGATCGCTTGAAGGGGTGTAGAAGTTTTTGGAAGGTGGCTGTGTGTGGAAGTGGAAGAATGGTTTAGGAGCCGTGGTGTAGTTGGGTGGGCTGTGGAATGGGACTGTGGTTTACATGTGGTGTGACGTTTGGGGTGGGTGTCGTGTTGAATGGAACTGATGGGTTTAAGGTGGGTGTGAGTTTTGGGGTGGTGGGGTCATTGGTGGATATGGAACTGAATGGTTTAGCTGTGGGTGTGAGTTTGGGGTGGGTTGTGTTGAATGGAACTGAATGGTTTAGCCGTGGGTGTTGAGTTGTTGGGGTGGGGTGTGTGGATGAACTGGATGGTTTAGCCGGGGGTGTGAAGTTCGGGGTGGTGGTGTGGAATAGGAACTAGATGGTTAGCTGTGGGTGTGAGTTTGGGGTGGGTGTGGAATGGAACTGAATGGTTTAGCTGTGGGTGTGAGTTTTGGGTGGGTGTGGAATGGAAACTGAATGGTTTAGCGTGGGTGTGAGTTTGGGGGTGGGGTGTGGAATGGAACTGAATGGTTTAGCTGTGGGTGGGAGTTTGGGGTGGGTGTGTGTGAATGGAACTGAATGGTTTTAGCCTGGGTGTGAGTTTGGGGTGGGTGTGTGTGGATGAGAACTGAATGGTTTAAGCCGTGGGTGTGAGTTGGGGGTGGGTGTGTGTGGAATGGAACTGAATGGTTTAGGTAGCCAGTGGGTGTGAGTTGTGGGGTGGGTGTGTGTGGAACTGAATGGTTTAGCCGTGGGTGTGAAAGTTTGGGGTGGGTGTGGAATGGACTTGAATGGTTGTGCTAATGACCCTGATAACATCTCCAAGGTATTCAACAGCCAGGAGGGAGAGATGGCTGCATAGTTCTATCTCTGCAGTGATGAGTGAAATAGAATCTGTGGTTGACAGCCAGTCTGCTTCCTCTCTCAGGTCTCTACCTACACCAGGGCTCTCCAACCCTGGTCCTGGAGAGCTCGCCGTTCCTGTAGCTGTTGTGCTCAACCCCAATCTAGCCATCTGAGTCTAGGATTAGCTGGTTGATTAGCTGGATCAGGTTCAATATACAACTGGGGATGGAGTGAAACTCAGGAGGGTATTCTCCAGGAAGCAGGGTTGGAGAGCCATGCATCTGAATGTCATCCACGGACCATGCAATAAAAATCAGATATCCTAGTGTACGATTCCTTTAGACAGAGACCCTGGTAAGATGCTAACCACACTCTGCACCCATCCTGGCCAGCACAGCAACCAACCACGCAGGAAACCATCTGATAAATGTGTTGAATATTCTAATAGGGGTTAAACTGTACGAATAATATCTGGGAAATGAAGAAATGATGGTTGCTTAATATTATGCACCATTTCAATAGATTGCCACACTTAGGGGTGATTTTTTTAAATAATGTGTTGTAACTGTACAATAATTATAGGAGGTAGGAGGAATAATCTGTCTATTTGAGTGCAGCGTATAAGATGTGTCGTGGTTCAGGGGCCAGAACAGACACACAGCAGAAGGAACCAGTGACTCAATGTTTGCCTCCCAGCCAGCCAGGCTGCTAGGTATTAATTAACAGCTTCATCTCCATCCTGAACCAAATGAAGCTTCTCTAATCCAGATGAGAGCTGGATGGGAAACTAGGAAAAGACAGGAAAGAACAGAGGAGTTGAGAAAGGAGCAAAGTCACCAGAACAACAAAATGGCCCCCTGTTTCTTAGTGCACTAGTTTTTCCCATGAGAGATAAAAAATATATTTAAAAAACATTAACAGGTTTAAAGATTTTGAACAACAATTGACCATTGGTCCTTCTAAGTGTTTGGTGTTGGCTGGGAATTGTGTTTGAAGTTTCTATCCAGACAGAGTATATTGGGACAAAAGCCAGTGTGTTTTCACAGAGGTAGAGTCTTTTCTCAGCAAGTCATTGTCTGCATTGCACTGACAGATTAAAGGTGTTTCTTCATGACTGTTGCAGGCGTTTAGGTCTCTGGATAATACTGTCGTGCTTGTTGTTGTTGTTCACGCAGGGTAGATTACATGGCACTGGTGATCTTGTCGCACGTGTGTGGGTGTGTGTGTGTTTTATTGTGGCACCGTGGGGTTGACCATTATTTCCAGAGCAATCACAAACACAGGAAGTGAGAATGAGCAGTCTGTGTGTTTAACCTGTTCTAGCAAAACCCTTCACACTACAGTATCATAGTATGGTTTACTTAAGTGATAATGCCCGAGATGCTGGTGTTTGGAGGATTATTGGCACAGGCTGGTCGTTCGTCTCTATCCGTTGCGGTTGCTAGAGATGCGACCCAGTCGTTCAGTCTTTTGTTCTGTATATGGATGTGACCCAGTCGTTCAGCTTGTTTGCTTCTGTAATCTATGGACGTGACCCAGTCGTTTCAGTCTTTTTTGTTCTGTATCTATGGAATGTGGACCTCCAGTCGTTCCAGACCGTCTCGCTTTTTGTTCTGTATCTATGGATGTGACCCAGTCGTTCAGTCTTTTTGTTCTGTATCTGATGGACGTGACCAGCAGTCGTTCAGTCTTTTTGTTCTGTATCTATGGATGTGACCCAGTCGTTCAGTCTTTTTGTTCTGTTTATCTATGGATGCGACCGCAGTCATTCGTTCTAAATGTTCCATTGCCATACTGGCTGGCAACGTTCTTATCCTTTGCTTGCCTAGCTAGCCAACTACGGGTAACTTACAGTCACATCAAAGAGTGCAGCAGAATAGCAAAGCAAAAGATGCTAGCAGCTTGCATTTGATTTTAAAGCCTGTTTTCTAGTGACATTGATATTGGACACATCCAGAACAGTGAGCTAATGAGGCGCGTATAGGCTCTAGGCCATCAAGCAAATGTGTTACACGTTCGTATAGGACACTGTTGTTCAGAGGAGCTAGCCAAACGACACAGCTAAACAGATCACTTCAAACTGAAGCTGGAAAAGAGCTGCAAACTAGCTGTACTCTCATTTCGTTTGGTCTTTTTTCAATTGACATTTCTTGTATATATCCATAAAATGATGCCAGCTGATTCATGATTTTGACTGGCCTGAGAAACTCTGCCAGCCTTGTTCGTTTCATCCCGACTCCCGACACGTTCATCTATATATCGGTACTAGGGACAGTTGGCGGAGTCGATTTAAATATTGAAACAATGTTGCAAATGTCGCGAGAGACAGTTCGTTCAAAATGAAATTGTTAGTGTAAAAAGAATGCGAGATAATGTCTAGATGCTTTTTATAGTTGAGAATCAAGTTTATACGTTTCTTGGCTGGGCTGATGAGACAGTTGATTGCGCAATCAGACGGAACAGATTAAATAGACATTTTAACGTCATAGAATTTAGCCGGTGGTAACTTGTGGAATACACCGGCTGGAATGTGGTTTAACCAATCAGCATTCAGGGATTAGACACCACCCATTGTATAATGATCTATATAAAATCACACATATCCCAGACAGACAAAAAAAAACACTACAGTTATCTATGTATAGTTTACTTAATGTATGCTATCATAAAATCACACATATCCCGACAGACTAACTAACTAAAAACCCTTCACCACTACAGTATCTATAGTATGGTTTACTTATGTATCCTATATAAATCACACATATCCCAGACAGACTAACTAACTAAAAACCCTTCACCACTACAGTATCTATAGTATGGTTTACTTATGTATCTATATAAATCACGACACTATCCCAGACAGACCTAACTTAACTAAAAACCCTTCACCACTACAGTATCTATAGTATGGTGTTACTATGTATCTATATAAATCACAACATATCCCAGACAAGACTAAGACTAACTAAAAAACCTTCACCACTACAAATCATCTATAAGTATGGTTTAGCTTTGTATCTATGATAAATCACACATAATCACCAGACAGACTAACTTAACTAAAAAAAACCGTCACCCACTACAGTATCTATAGTATCTAGTAGTTATCTATAGATGAATAGGATGCCCTTGAAGAACAGAAAGCTGAGAGGAGTTTGTTATGGGACCAGAATGACTTAACGTTAAGTACCAGTAGAATAACTGATTAATTCAAAAGGGTAGTGTCTACCAGATCAACTGAGGGGTAAATTAACGACCTAAGCAAGTAGAATCCCACAACGCTAAACTGTATGTCTTAGCTCTGTATGAGAATGGGCTAATGATGAATGGACTACCACTCATCATATTGGCCTGCTAACCACACCTGTATTTGTCTGTGTAAACGACATAAGCATTAAATTGACAAAAAATGGGTGCCTTTAAGATTGATCTGGTGTGTGTGTGTGCTGTGTGTGTGTGTGTGATGTGTGGTGTGCTGTGTGTGTGGTGTGTGTGTGTGTGTGTGGTGTGTGTGTGTGTGTGTGTGTGTTGCTGTGTGTGTGTGGTGTGTGTGTGTGTGTGTGTGTGTGTGTGTGGTGTGTGTGTGTGTGTGTGGGTATTGTTGTGCTAGACAAAGCAAGGTATGCGGTGTAGCAGAAGAGAGGTAGAGAAACAGAGAGGAAAGCCTACACCAACTTGTCCTAGTCTGCATCTATCGTTTTACCTTGTAGTGGGCCGCTCTCAACAGTTGTCCTTAAACACACACACGGTGAAACGTAAATGCCTCGAGAAGCACCCACATCCTGGACCAGGGAGGTGGGAGAGGTGGGCTGGTCTACAGAGCGCATGTGTTGAATGTGCAGGCGCGTAGGAGAGTCACTGTGGTGTGCTGCTACGTGTGGTGGCATTGTGTGGCGTATGTGGCGTGCGTGTGAGTGCTACAGCGTGTGTGATCTGCGTGTGAAAGAACTGAGCCTCACGGAGACAGAGTGGCTGTAAGCTTCAAAGGTTGGTTTGTGGACCAAGCACAGGGCTGCAGACAGAGACAACCAGAGAGGAGCGATTACACACGGGTCAGAGGCATGAGGAAAGGCTGGCACTCACATCAACATCCCCGAACCAGAAACATCCTGTTGACACTAACAAAGCGAACCAAATGACCTATGACTTCACCTCTACAGTTAATGAGAATACCAGCAAACTAAGACCTATAGACTTCACCTCTCTACGTAAAGGACTTGAAATCATCAACTAACCTA
>NC_036870.1:1271315-1279219 GCF_002910315.2 Salvelinus sp. IW2-2015 | reverse complement strand
TGGTGTGGGTGGTGGATGGAACTGAATGGTTAAGCTGTGGGTGTGAGTTTGGGGTGGTGTGTGTTAATGGAACTGAATGGTTTAGCGTGGAGTGTGAGTTTGGGGTGGCGGTGGGTGTGGAATGGAACTGAATGGTTTAGCGTGGGTGGTGAGTTGGGGTGGGTGGGTGATGGAATGGAACTGAAGTTTAGCTGTGGGTGTGAGTTTGGGTGGGTGTGGAATGGAACTGAATGGTTTAGCTGTGGGTGTGAGTTTGGGGTGGGTGTGGAATGGAACTGAATGGTTTAGCCCGTGGGTGTAGTTTGTGGGGTGGAATGGACTGAATGGTGTTAGCTGGGGTGGGAGTTTGGGGTGGGTGTGGTGAATGGGAACTGAATGGTTTAGGCCGTGGGTGTGAGTTTGGGGTGGGTGTGTGTGGAATGGAACTGAATGGTTAAGCCGTTTGCTCGCGCGGGTGTGAGTTGGGGTGGGTGATGTGTTGGAATGGAACTGAATGGTTAGGCACTCACACCCACAGCTAAACCATTCAGTTCCATTCCACACACACCCACCCCAAACTCACACCCACAGCTAACCATTCAGTTCCATTCCACACACACCCACCCCAAACTCACACCCACAGCTAAACCATTCAGTTCCATTCAACACACACCCACCCCAAACTCACACCCACAGCTAAACCATTCAGTTCCATTCCTCCCTTCTGAACAGCAAGATAAGAACAGCCTTGTAGACAGAATGATACGACGGCGGCTCCGTTTGGGGACAGAAGATGTGTGTCTGTGTGTTGTTCCTCTTGTCCTGCGGTAGTAAGGTCATTAGGGTTTAAAAAAAAACTGGGTTAGAGGTTACTGGCATCAGCCCTGACAGAGCACACTTTTATCACAAAACAGTGATTATGAATGTCTCTTCACCATCTTTAAACCACCCCTGCTTCATCCCCATCCATTTATTACCAAACCTTCAGGTCCCGGAGGTATTTTCTTCCCCAGATTTTAAGCTTTGGCAGAACTATCAACACAAACTGCAGCCTTAGAAACCGAAAGTTCAGAATGATGAATCTCATTTTGCATTACTGCTGCTGCTCTTGTCAAATCTGATCTTCCTCGGCAGTAATGTAGCAGTGCTGTAGCCTGCGGACTAGAGGCTGAGGAACTGATGAAAATCTAATACTTTCTGATGGATGGAGGAGAGGAGACACTCAGAGCAATGTGATGCTGCTGCTGCTGCCACTGCTGCTGGAACAACCCATCAGAGCTGCTTCCTGCCTGCCAGAGACAAACCAACAGGATATATCATTCCATGTACCAGGCAGCAGACACACACCACTAATCTGAATGACAATATAATACTCCTTGACGGCACTCTCAATGCAATTATTCAATCATTGTTATCAGCAGCAGATCACTCCACAGATCACTTCACTACAGATCATACCGGATAGGAAACGTAAACAGATTTACACAACCCACACTGTTACCATAACTCGTCTACATTCCTCCTCTGACCTGGGATGAGATAAAAAAACAAGAAAGAAAGAAAGAAAGAAAGAAAGAAAGAAAGAAAGAAAGAAAGAAAGAAAGAAAGAAAGAAAGAAAGAAAGAAAGAAAGAAAGAAAGAAAGCAGATGGCTAGAATTGGCGGTTGGTCTATCAGTCCAACAGCAATAAACCAGCGACGGACTGAGACCGTCTCTCATAGGTGGACGCCAAAGGGGTAATCTTTGGACACCGTAGCCCTGGTAAGTTAGTAGAGCCTGTCATAGCCTAATTGGAGAACGGAAGCAGACTGGCTGTCACACAACACAGACCGTTCTAAAGTCATGAGTTCACTTCACTACGCTCAGTGTCATATAACACTGCTCTTTAGGTCAAGGCAGAGGTATTAACCTGACTACACTAGCCTCATTCAGAGTGCTATCATTAGCTCATGCTCGCACGCTCATCCTATCGTAGGCTACACTACTAACTTAGGCCTGTGTAAGAGCGTCTGGCTTAGTCCAGCAGCGTTTTGTGAGAATGTTTCTACAATCCTAGGACGTGGCTTACATAGTTTCGGAGCGTAAACGTCTACACTTACTATCCAACTCAGAGCCTTCTATGGCGCGATGGGTAGATACTACCTCCACACCCAGCCCTCCTAAGTAAGGGGTTTCTACACTCCACCAAGATGCTTTCAACGACCTCCGAGTCTTGACGCGACGAGGGTTCTTTGGGGCTAATAATTCCACCATTACATCAGTTCTCCACTTAACTCCAGGTCAATCCACCACGCCTAGTTCAGGTATACTATACAGCTCTAGTCCGGTAATCTATCCAAACTCAACCCAGCCTCTGTCCCAGCAGGGCTAGTAATAACTAATACTATACTCAGGCTTTGTCCCAGATTCCAGTTCACATAATCACCCACACTAGCTCTAGTCCAAACTCACAAGTAAAATCATAGGCTACCAGATTTCTTCGTCCGTCAGGGTATCCTTTCATCCACACACACAACACCGCCTTGTAGGAAGTGGTAATGATAATCCTCTTTACGGACACCGCCCTTCTCGCAAGAGGCCTATCACGACATACTACTCTTCAGGTTCCATCCCACACACTGACCCCCGCTGTCGCGTAATACAACTCTAACTCCCACACACACACTAACTCACAAACGCGGGCTCTACGTCTCCCACAGCTTTAAATCAAACTCCACCCTTCATGTTCTCCATTCCAACAGCACCCCCCAACTCACACCCACGGCTAAACCATTCGAGGGCATTTACCATTATCTCCCATCTCCAGCGTACTGCACCCCTTATTTCACCTTCACACCTTCCCATGGCTACACACATCAGCAGTTTTCCATTCCTACAACTTCTATCTGTTTCACCAAATCACATCAACCTACACAGCTATAATCATAGGTCAGTTTCATTCCACCACACACCACCCACACTCACACACACCAGGGCTAAACCATTACGAGGCTTCCGCATCTCATCACTACGTCAGGGTTACTTTCCACTCCCCAACCACAACCCACGGTTAGAAAACATTCTACATCATACGCTTCTCATTCACACAGCCTACTACCTATAAAAGGTCACCGGATTCTGGTATTTGGGTTCACTCGAATGTGCGCTGTTGCAAAGAACCGTCGTGTGAAAGTCTGGGTTTTTTTAATGGTGGTTTTGGTGGAGCATACGCATCTGCGTTTTCATTCCAACCTCACGACCTCGACCAGCATAAATCCATTTCAATCGCATCTTCACAGGTCACACCACACACCAAATCCACCCGCTCAAACAATTCAGCTTCTTATTTCAACACACACTCAGTGTACAGTGTCCTTGATCACTAGTAAATCTAAACACTACCACTATGGAATGCTAAGCTAAACAGGCCTCATTAGTCAGGTATACATAGCTTTCCAACTAAGCCACACCCCACCCGGCCTCCACACCTTTCTACTCACGAGGGGATTATACTCCGATTTCTTAAAACTCAGCTTACCATTCCATCAACACGATACTGGAATACGTAGTGGTGCGAACCTGCTCAAGCTAGGCGCCCAAGACTCACAAGCGGGCATTGGTATGCGTAGGAGAGAATCACACTTTATTCTCCAGGTGCGTCTTGTTGGCCTGCCTTTCACATGGCCTATAACTTAGCTACGTACTAGTGGACTGCAGCCTCGCACTGGGCGCGGATGGCAATAGAGAGGTGAACATGTCGCTTCTCAAGCGCGTCTGCCTTCCGTCTTCTGTTTGGCCTGAGGCTTTATTCAAACATACACACCGTAATGTTATGCCGCGATTTTCCGCGAAGACCCTTACTAACTGTCAGAAGAGCGAAACATCGTAGATGTTTGCATTCACTCACACTATGGATGCGTCGTCTCTGCGTCTCACTGCACCCGACCCTGCCTCTCCCCAACAATCACTACTCCCTAACTACAGTAAACGATTCAGTTCCGCATCTCACATCAGCACACGGCACCCATCTGGCTGCAAACTCATCAACGCTCCAGTGTCTAACATTCAGTTCCATTCCTACAAACAGCCACCCTCGCGGTATAAATTCTACACCCGACGGTGCTTAAACCATTCTGTTTGACATATAACCAACAATACAGCGCCATGCAGCCCCAGATATCTCTACTACCTGTCTATCGGCTTAATATTCTCATTTATCAGTAGGGCATTTTCCACACTCATGCGCCCCTTCATATCTCACACTCGCACAATCTACAAGGAGAAACCATGTGTACAGAACACTTTCCAATGTCCCACAACCACACCAACTCCCTTTCCTAGAAACCTCACACGGCTGTCTCTCACTGGGCTCTAAACCATTCTAGTTCCATTCCACACACTCTGGCGATCGTGCCAACACTACACACGCCACAGCTATAAACATTCCAGTGTTGGTGGGTTGTATTCCATTCAGCACGCACATCCACACGCAAACTCTAACCACGGCTAAACCCATTCATTTCACCTCTCCACATCCACTGGTATCCCCTTGTGTCCTTTTCAAACTGTAGAACGCTGCACAGCTAAATCCATGTGTTCGAAGAGTGAATGCATTTCCATTCCCACATTCGCCCACAACACCCACCAGGAATGCCCTGAAAACTCACACCCACAGCTTAAACATTAGTTCATTCAATCAGAGACATCCACACCCAAAATGCCACACATCCCACATTTGCTTAAGTACCCATTCAGATGTTCCATGCATACGCAGCACTACACCTGTCCTCCAACTTCTACACGCTTTAAGTGTACACATGCTATTCATTCTCATTTCACATCTCTCCAACAGAAGAATTTCCTCCCACTGTTTTAATATCTTTCCCAAACTCTCACCCCCACTAGCCTATAACCTTCCCATTTGGAGTTCCATCCACCACATCACCAAGACTTCCAAAACTACACCAAGGTGTTACATGTGATCAAGTTCCATTCAACACACAACCACCCAACTACACCCAACAGCTAAACCATCAGATTTACATTCAACATACACTCACCCCAGGACTCACACCCAGCTAAACCATTCGCGTTCCATTCTCCCCTATTCTGAGCGGCAACGATAAGAACAGCCTTGTGTAGACAGGAATGATTAACCGTAGCGAGCGGGCTCCGATTGTGGGGACAGAAAGATGTGTGTCCTGTGTGTTGTTCACTCTTGTACCTAGCGGCTAGCTTAAGGTATTAGGGTTTAAAAGATATAAAACTGGGGTTAGAGGGTTTACTTGGCGCACAGCCAGCTGACGAGACACTTTCTGATCGACAAAAACAGTGATTATGAATGTCTTCTTCACCATCTTTAACGCCACGGGCCCTGCTTCATCCCCATGGCGTGGGTGGTGGGGGATACATGCGTTTATTACGCCTTTTTCATTGGAAGATGCTCTTCCAGGAATCCGGGAGGTATTTTTTCTACAGCCAGTTCAGATTTTATAAGACTTTGGCGAGATACTTCAATTTCGTATATCATTTTAAAAAAGGGACGGATAGCAGACTCACCGTACCTCGAACACTCTGCAAGTTGGGCCGCGCTTTTAGAACCGATTTGTCAACAGCAATTGCAGTAATTGGAATGAATCTCAATTCTTTTGCTATGTTACACTCGCTAAGGCTGCTGCTTCTGGTGGCGCCAAGTCTTCTTTCTCCGGGCAGCGCTTGCAATCTTCATAATCTTCTCCGCAACAGCTAATGTACCGGCTCTCTGGATAGCTTTGGGTACCTACGCGGTACTAAGAGGCTGAGAGACGAGTAAGATTGAAGAATCTATATCATTCTTGAAATCTATCTAGAATGGATGGAGGAGGGAGACATCAGCATTCTGGAATCAATGTGATGCTGCTCCAGCTTGTCTTCAACTGTCTGGGGAGCTGACACAACAAACATAGAAGCGCTTCATAGACCTTGCTATATTGTCTACACCCAACAGATAAGTACCTCATGCCATGTACCAGGCACAGACACAACACCACTAATCCTGATCATCTGATATATATTCTCACTTAATGCCTTTGTAACTGTGGAAACTCTCGTAACCTAGATGCGATGAATATGTCATTTGATCATTTGTCTATAGCCGACAGGCAGATCATCGATGATCACATCCAGCAGATTCATGGTGATTCACGTACAGACTCCATGACCGGGATAGAGAACTGCGGTAAGACTAGATTTACATCACAAGCCCCTAGCTAAGTATTCCTTAAAACTCGTCGTGGTGCTATACATTTGCTCATCCGCTGTGCCGCAGCATCTGCATGGTGGAGGCTCAGTATAGCGGAATACACTAACGTAGAAAGTTACGGAGATATGAACAGGAATAAGTAAGTGAATGAGGTTAAATAGAAAGGAGGAATGACTAGAGAGGTGATAATGATGGCAATCGCAGGACACGTCATAGCAATAGTAAAGAATAGAAAGAAAGAGAAGCACAGACAAGAAGAAGAAGAAAGAAACGCGGAAGAGTAAAATGGCTATGTGTGTGGGGTCTGTCGGCAATCAGCCGAATCTCACGACTGCATCATGGTACAATGGCGAAAGCAAACAGGGCATAATGATTAATACAACTCGCAAATATCAATTTAAGGTCCTTCTCCCAGCTCTGCTACTTCTATCTGGTGCGGCAGGAGAGGAGAGGAGGGCGACGACGAGCGGAGAGGAGAGGAGAGGGAGAGGTGAGATAAGTGGAGAGATGAGGGGAGGGGCTGTTGCACGTTGATCGGTATCTGAGGCCTAAGGACGGCGCTCACAGACAGTCCAGAAATGATTGACGCTACATTCGATCCGCTCGTACCTTAAGAGAGCACAAAGGATCCAGGGCAGTTCTGTTGGAGCTGTGATTCATTGTGCTGGAGCCAGATCCCTCTGCCCTCTAAGTGCTGGGTTGCATCAGTCTTTATCAGTATGGTGGTGTGCTGTGCCGGTGGCAGCTCGGTCTTGGTTGCGTGGTCTCATTAAACCTCGACTCACTAGTAAGACATACTCGTATCTCCTACTGACTGGATTCTCCTCTTTCGACTACAGCTCACTCAGTCATGAGACAGAGACACATAACTAATACTGATACAATGCTCTGTCAGTTGACAGTGTAACCAGCGCTCATTTGCTCTATATAGTTCTTGCAGTCTAGAATTTACATGGAGTAAGGAGCTTTCAGACACAGAACAGAGCGATGCCTCTCCTCTTCATTCTCCTCTGTTTGACCTACTCTCCCGTAATGTTTCAAACAGTGACTTTGTGGTTTTTAGGCGCTCTCTCTCTGTCTTCTTCTGTCTCTGTTACATGTTGAGCTCCAGATGGTCTTCACCTCTAATTTCATCCTCTGTGTGTTCTAAAATTCTGTACTGTCGTCTGAGGCACCCGCTGTGGCTCCCTTCTGGGCTGAGGGAAAACGGATGTTAGGACGTGAGAGAGAGGCGAGCAAACGCAGGGCTCGTGGAGGACTGGGGTCGTGAGGACCAATTTCTCTAACCCTCTGGGTCCATTCTGTTTCCCAGTGGGTGGAGTATGGCACAAGGGGGTCTGGAAGGTGGGTTGTGGTAGGGAGGAAGGTGTCGTGGGACAGGAGGAGGAAGGTGGGGGAGAGGCGAAGTGAGGTGGAGGTGGGGGAAGAGCAGGCAACGACCGACGACAGGATAGGGGGGAAGAGGAGGGGGGCTATCGGTGGGTTCGGAAGGGAAGAGATGCCGGGGAGTTCCGGAAAAGGGCATTGATGGGAGAAGCCTGGATAGGAGGCGGGACGTGCAGCAGGAGGAGATAATAGGTTGTCACACTTTGTTCTGACACGGTAGTGTTGCTATTAGCCTATACATGATATGCTACATTAGTTTGACTGAAATCGGATTTCAATATTGCTTGGCTCTTTCTTCAGAGGAAAAATGCGTAATTAC
>NC_036870.1:1265127-1270786 GCF_002910315.2 Salvelinus sp. IW2-2015 | reverse complement strand
TTTTCTTAGAGTGGATAGCTTTGTTCTAATGGCTGACATGAAAGAAGATTGTTCATCACAGTACAGTGTGTCTGTTACTGCTGGCAACTGATTGGCTGTGACTATTCCCGGAAATGTGTTATATCATCAAACAGGGACATGATGATAGATTCCCCCCCGACCACCTGACGACCACGCAATACTGTACACCCAATGGAGGGAGCCGTTATGTCACACTTTATAGATGGAGAAGATTTGTACATGACACAGGACTGGAGGGCCGAAACCCTTCTGGTTTCTGGTTTTAACTAGTAGTTAATTGCACTCACCTGGTGTCCCAGGTCTGAATTAATCCCTTATTTGAAGGAGAGGATGAAAACCAGAAGTGTATCATCTCTCCAGGATTGACAATGAACAGCCCTATTATAGAGTATGACATCAGCTTATAAATGACTTGTGAAGAAACTATCTAGCGCTTAGGAAGATTTTGTGTGCTTTTTCAAGCCTTTCTAAGTTGGAGTTGGTTTAAAGTGGGATCCATGTTTCAGATCAAGTTTAGATCAAGCACCTGAACACACAGCAGCTCTGTGGGAATATTCTCCCTGGGAACAATGTTGCCACGGTGACAGGGGTCGTACCCTTTGCCCTCTCTAGCCTCCAGGGATCATGGGGTGTCAGAGAGGCCTAATGAACCCCAATTCCCCTTTTCACAAGGAATGTACTGATGAAAATGGATGGAGCTGGGAGGAGGTGGGAGGGTATAGTCAGGGTTTGGGGGGGGAATCATCTGTCTGTGTCTTTGTTTATTTGTTTGTTTATGAAGTGTATATGTGTGTGTGTCTGTGTGTGTGTGTCTGTGTGTGTGTCAAGGATGGAGAGGGTGAGGAGGATGAATTAATGAGATGTTTCACAGTTATTATCCCTGGCCCAGTGCGGTGCACACACACGCACACGCTCACGCACACGCACACGCACACGCACACGCACACGCACACGCACACGCACACGCACACACACACACCCTGATACCGATGGTGTTGGGCCATAAATTCATCACCTTACACTACGCGACGAGCCTTTATGGTGTCGCTGAATGTGGATGACATCAGATGGCTTCAAACAGTCACTGGAAGTTCGAAGCAGAAAATACCGTTGGATAATACCCACTCTATCTACCTCACATGAGTGCATAACGCAACATTAACAGGCCAGGACACGTTAATGTAATAGGTGCAGAGCTCTTCCAACCCCTGTCATTCAGGGAGGGATTACCCTCCTGTGGTTTTGACTCCAACCCCAGTTGTGACTTAAAGCCTGGTGTTAGCTTTATCAACCAGCTAAATTAGTTCAGTAGAGATCACAGTTGCGTTAAGAATTGTGGGGGGTTGGAAGCGAAAACTGACAGGAATAAGGGGCCAGCTCGTTCCAGGGATAGCTAGGGGTAGTGTAGGAGGAGGCCGCTGGTGTAGGGTACGGATGGACGGCGATGAGTAGATTTTGAAGCACATGACCGGGCTGCGACTCAATCCACAGAGTTGTTTTATATACTCATACACATTGCGGAGATAATATAAGACTATGACAGCGAGGCTGTCGTCTATTCTTTCGCCTTGGAATGACACTCATTCAGTTCTGGGTCCTGAACAACAAGAAATAAGAATAGCCATTGTAGACAGATACTGGATAGTTGAAAAGCGGATTCTGTTTGGAGACCAGAAACTGTGTGTGTGTATATTCTCTTGATCCTGCAATGAGTATAGGACCAAGTCTGTATTAAAAAACAAAAACTGGGTTAGAGGGATTACTGACAGTCAGCCCTGATAGAACCACTTTTATTGCACTAACAGTTGTAATCGATGCATATGTCTCTTCACTGTCCTTGTAAGACCACCCCAGCTTTATCATTACCCATCCATTTACTACCAAACTTCAAGGTCCCGCGAAGTATTTTTCATTCCTAATTTTTGTAAGCTTTGTCATATAACGTTGTCAAGCACAAACTTGTTATGCCGTTAGCACGAAAGTGCAAGACGCCTGAATCTTCAGTATTTGGTGTGTTGTTGCATCCTTCTGTGCATCTCCTGTTCAAATCTGATCTTCGTGCGGCAGTGTTGCAGCAAGTTTGCTGCAGCCAGAGGATAGAAGGCAGGGTGGAGGTAGCACAGGGTCAATGTCTAATCCTCGCTAGACTGATGATGGAGGAGAAGACAAAAGTCAGAGGAGCCACCCATGCAGAGTCTTTGCCTTGCTTCTGCTTGCCTTCATGACGCAACAACCGGATTATATTCTATATGCGAAAGACCAGGCACCACGCACTAGAGGCAAACACGCCACTCGAATACACTGCAGCCAGTAATGAACAATATACAGATGACTCACAGACCCCTGACGGAACATTGCTTTCAGTGCAATTTCAATTATTGTGATTGGCAAGCTAGATCACTACCACACATAGTCATCCACTTATTGGATCATACGCTCTGGATATGGACAAAACCTAGAATCGGCCCATTTAACACAATCCAACTGGGTCTACTTGAATTGCCCTGTTAATCACTGTTCTCTGGCTGGGTGTGGTAGCACGAGAGAAAACAAGGAAGACACAAAGGAATGATGGGAAAAAAGCAGCGGGGTTATCGGACTTATCGTGGGAGGACTCTCACAATGCATCATGGACTCGGGACCCAGCACAACAGCAGGATTCTAATGATTGACAACTTGGATATCAGGAGTCAACTCAGATTTGTCCTTGTGGAGCTTTCTTTTTCATGACAAAGGGATCCACGTGCATGTTCGTGTTGCGAGCTGGTGTCTCTCATTTGTGCTGGGAGCGGAATCCTTTCTGCCCGCTCTCTAGTAGTGCTGGGTTCCATTCAGTTCCTTTATCTCAGTGGATCGGGCCATTGCCCTTTGGTGCCCGGTGGCCGTGCATCTCTGTCCCTGGCGTGCTTTCTCTCTTATAACCTCCTCCACTCAGAGCCATATTGTTCACACAACTTGGTGTACTGCTCTTTCTGTGACTCACAGAGTCAGCTCACCGATGAGTCAAAACAAGCATGATAAATCGCGGAGTTGACAGTGTAGCATTTTGCTATATTCTCCTACTAGAATTTAACAGTGGTAGAGCAACAGAATACAGAGCCACCAGCCGTTCCTCTTCATTCCTCCCGCTTTTCTTGTGTTGTTTGTTGTTTGTCTTTTTTTTTTCTTTTTTTGTATTTTTTCTATCGGAACCTGTAGTGATTTATAATCAACAGTCGTTTGGTTTTGGTATAGGTTATTTCTTGTCTTCTGTTTTTCTCTCTTGCCTTCTCTTGCCCTCTCTTGTTTAGTCAGTTTTGATTGGACGTTTCTTTTTAGTTGGTTTTTGTTTCTCTTAACTCTTTTTTTGTTTTGTTCACCTTTTTTTCTGTTGGTCTAACATTTGTTCTGTACTGTGTTGTCTGCAGGCACGGCTTCTTTGTGGGTGCCCCATCTTGAGCTGAGGGAGGGAGGAGACGGAGAGAGTAGGGTCGGATACAACGGGAGGCTTCGTGAGACTTATTGTTTGCTGTATCTATCTTTCACTTTCTTTCTGCTTTTCCGCCATCCTCCCAGAGCACCTGGGTCTGCTAGTGTTTAGTCATGAGGAGCCAGGGATGGGGAGAAGTGTTGGGGGAAGTAATGGAAGAGGTGGAGATCCGAGCGTGTCTCATTTTTGTTTAAATGTGTTTACTTTTGATTTTAGCCTATACGGCATGAATAGGTTCTAAAACATTTGCGGACTAGGACATGGGATTAATATTCCCCGAACAATTCCATCCATTCATTTCTTTAGAGTTTTGCTATCTTATGATTCGAAAGGCTGAAACAGAGAAGAACATTCCATAATGGCATTCATGGCACAAGTGTGCGCTGTTACTGCTGGCCAATCATCAATAGGGACTAGGATGAAATTGCGAGAGTCCCCCCTACCCACCTGAACTAGCATGCATGCACGCATAGCAGGGCTTGTTATGTACCCTTTATAGACTATGATATGCTTATCGATTGATTTTTGTGGAGCAAACTAGAGTTTTGAAGACCTTTAAGTGTATGCTGTATCAAGGCCTTCATAAGGTTTAATTTGTTTTTAAAGGTGGGACTTGTTCGATCATGAAAATTAATGCACTTCCCTCCATACTTCGCATATATTTTGTTTCTTTATCCGGTACTGGTTACATTCAGACAAGCAAGAATTGAGACCATCATCGTGAAAAGTCTCAGCTTTGTCGCATAGAGGGGTCATATTAAGTTTGTAGGCCATAACTGTTTGGAGCACTACGACATTTTCATGGAGAAGCCCGATTTCTCAGGGATTGTCTTCAGTTTGACCAAACACTGCTGTAGTCCTCGGCCCACCTTCCCACCGCAGATATCGCTAAGATTAAATTATCTTTTTTGTTTTGTTTTAACACCCGCCCGCTAACTCAGAAGCCAGCCGCATCCAATTGTCGGAGGAACACTGTTCACACTGCGACCGAAGTCAGCCTGCAGGTGCCCGCCCACCACAAGGAAGTGCACTAGAGCGCGAATGAAGCCCAGTGCCCCCCAGCCAACCCTGTCCCCTTAAACCCCGTGACGAACCACTGGGCCAATTTGTGCGCCGCCCGGCATGTATGGGATTAAATTGACCAATTTTGATGGGGATTATTTTATTGTGTTACTTTAGATTGACGGCATCAGTGCATCAATAGACTCTAAGGGGGTTAATACCAGCAGCTCTGTAAACCCCCACTGGTGTGGGGGAATTCTTCTCGTCTGTCGCCGTGACACGCTGTCACGGCGACAGGGGTCGTGCCCTGCCCTCTCTAGCCTCCAGGGGTCATGTAATGTCAGAGAGGGGGGCCCCCCTAAAGGATCCCGAAACTCCCTGTGTTTTTCAAGAAAATGGACTGATGAAAATGGGTGGAGCAGGAGGTATAGTGAAGGTAGGATGGTAATGGACCGCAGGAGGGTGTAGGGCGCAAGGATAGGAGGTACGGAGGTATAGGAGGTAGGGGAATAGAGGTTAGGTAGGTACGTGTATAGGGGGTAGGAGTGTAGGTAGGAGGTAGGTGTATATGGAGGTAGGAGGGGTATAGGAGTAAGGAATAGGGAGAGGTTAAGGGGTAGGAGGGTTTAGAGGTAGGAGGGATATAGGAGGTTTAGGGAGTGTTATAAGGGGTAGAGGGTTTAAGGGGTAGGAGGGTACGGAGTAGTGTGGGTGGGGGGGAAGCAGGGAGGGAAGAATGGGGAAGAAGGACGGAGAGTAGCGGAGGGGGAGAGATGACAATACAGTTAAACACATCCACAACAAAGCTCTAACTGAGGCTTAGACTAAGGGTTTCATCATCTTTCTTGTTTTTGTTATTTGTGTTTGTGTTGATGAGTGTGTGTGTGTGGTGTGTGTGTGTGTGCTCAGTCCGCAATGGGGTCGGGATAATAACTGTAAAACATGTAATTATTCATCCTTCTTCAGCCTCACCACTAAGTCCTTCCAAATTGACACACACACACACACACACACACACAACACACACACACACACACACACACACACACACACACACACACACACCACACACACACACACACACACACCACACACACACCACACACACACACACACAACACACAGCAACACACACACCAACACACACACACACACACCCACATAGAG
>NC_036870.1:1260704-1265102 GCF_002910315.2 Salvelinus sp. IW2-2015 | reverse complement strand
ACACACAGCTCAGTCCTTGTATTGTCATGTCTCTCAAGGCCCTCTCTGCCTAACTAGCATCATCACCATGGAGACAGAGCCACTTTGCAACACACATCCCCTCAACTTTCTGCTTTTTCTCTATTCCTGACAAAGCTTGACAAACCGCACGTGGCTTAAAGGGCTTAGCACAGGAGGGCAGGGTCCCCCCCATCTAATTCACACATGGTCCGGTTCAAAAGCAGAGAGCAGCCATGTTGATTTGTAAAAATCTGACCCAGCATCTTCTCTGGGCCGGCAGGAGTCTTGGCCAACAATAAATACTGAGGGCCTCAAACCTAGAGGAACAGCCCCCCTTCTCTCCTAGAGAGGAACACTCCCCCTTCTCTCCTAGAGAGGAACACTCCCCTTCTCTCCTAGAGAGGAACACTCCCCCTTCTCTCCTANTCTCTCCTAGAGAGGAACACTCCCCTTCTCTCCTAGAGAGGAACACTCCCCGTTCTCTCCTAGAGAGGGACACTCCTCTTCTCTCCTAGAGAGGAACACTCCCCCTTCTCTCCTAGAGAGGAACACTCCCCCTTCTCTCCTAGAGAGGAAAACACTCCCCTTCTCTCCAAGAGAAGAACTCTCCCACCTTTCCCTTGAAAGTGTATGTGTCAGTGTCTTATTATGAGTTCTATAAAATGAAATTGTTGTTATGGAATTCATTACAGGAACATTTTAGAATGTACATTTTCATTTTTTTCAATACTTCCAATGATATTCACATTTGAGGTTTGCACAAGAGCAAAACTATAGGGGTAATTTGGAATTGGAACAACAGACTACCCTAGAATGCATGTATTTTTTAAAGCTTACCCTTTCTCATGTTATCCCTTGAAACCAGAGACAAACCAGGTTAAATAGTTGGCTAAGCTGCAGTAGGAGGCAGAGTTCCATCCATTCTACATATACTAAATGACCAAAAGTATGTGGACACCTGCTCATCGAACACCTCATTCCAAAGTCGTGGGCATTCATATGGAGTTGGTCCCCCTTTGCTGCTATAACAGCCTCCACTCTTCTGGGAAGGTGTTCCACTAGATTTTGGAATATTGCTGCGGGGACTTGCTTCCATTCAGCCACAAAAGCATTAGTGAGGTCGCGCACTGATGTTGGGTGAATAGGCCTGGTTGGCAGTTGGCGTTTCAATTAATCCCAAAGGTGTTGAAGTCAGGGCTCTGTGCAGGCCAGTCAAGTTCTTCCACACCGATCTCAACAAACATTTTCTGTATGAACCTCACTTTGTGCACAGGGGCAATGTCATGCTGAAACAGGAAAGGACCTTCCCCAAACGTTTGCCACAAAGTTGGAAGCACAGAATTGTCTAGAATGTCATTGTATATTGTAGCGTTAAGATTTCCCTTCACTGGAGCTAACGGGCCTAGCCCGAACCATGAAAAACAGCCCCAGACCTTTATTTATCCTACACCAAACTTTACAGTTGGTGCTATGCATTCAGGAAGGTAGCGTTCTCCTGACTTCCGCCAAACCCAGATTAGTCCGTTGGACTGTCAGATGGTGAAGTGCAATTTATCACTCCAGAGAATGCAAAAAGGCGGTGAGTTTTACACAACTCTAGCTGACACTTGGCATTGTGCATGGTGATCTTAGGCTTGTGTGCGGCTGCTCGGCCATGGAAACCCATACCATGAAGCTCCCTATGAACAGTTCTTATGCTGACGTTGCTTCCAGAGGCAGTTTGGAACTCAATAGTGAGTGTTGCAACTAAGAACAGGCGATTTTTACGTGCTACGCTCTTCAGCACTCGGCGGTCCCGTTCTGTGAGCTTGAGTGGCCTACCACTACGCGGCTGAGCCGTTGTTGTCCTAGACATTTCCAGTTCACAATAACAGCACTTACAGTTGACCGGGCAGCTCTAGCAGCGCAGAAACTGACTTGTTGGAAAGGTTGCATCCCGTGACGGTGCCACATTGAAAGTTACTGAGCTCTTCAGTACAGGCCATTCTACTGCCGATGTTTGTCTATGGAGTTTGCATGTCTGTGTGCTCGATTTTATACACCTGTAACCAGAATCCATTCATTTGAAAGGGTGTCCACCTGCTTTTGGCAGTGAACGCATGTGCTAAACAATATTATCTGAGGGGGAATGGGTTGAGGGGGGGTGCTGAGGAGCATTTCTGTCTGTAATAAAGCCTTTTATGGGGGAAAAACTAATTCTGATTGGCTGAGCTTGGCTCCCCAGTGGATGGTCCTATGCCCTCCCAGGCCCACCCAAGGCTGCACCACTGCCCAGTTATGTGGAATCCATAGATTAGGGCCTAATTTATTTATTTCAATTGACTGATTTCATTATAATGAACTGTAACTTTCAAAAATCTTTGAAATTGTTGCATGTTGCGTTGACATTTTTGTTCAGTATATGTACTCCTTTATCCATCTGGAGGTGATTTAGAAGATCAAAGTGTTTTCACAGATAATGAATTTGTATCAACGTTAATTAATCATCATTAACCCCAGGCTGTTCAGACCCTATTACTAATCAGTCTGCACTTAACACACTGACATAACCATACCGTGTGTGTGTGTGTGTGTGTGTGTGTGTGTGTGTGTGTGTGTGTGTGTGTGTGTGTGTGTGTGTGTGTTGTGTGTGGTGTGTGTGTGTGTGTGTGTGTGTGTGTGTGTGTGTGTGTGTGTGTGTGTGTGTGTGTTTGTGGCAAGGACAATGTCTTGCCTGTGCATAAATGCTTCATTGTAAATCATTCAAATAAATTCACAACACTTCCTCTTTGAAATGCAAATAAACATTTACTATATAGAGAAGAGAGACGTGGAGGGAGGGAGGGAGGGGAGGGAGGGAGGGAGGGAGGGAAAATAATTAACCTTTTAGACATACAGTAGCTAATTATATCTGTCCATGGCTAAATGAAGTGTCAGACCTGCCGCTGTATCCGTGTATGAGAACTAATGTAATATTTATATTGCCCTACATTACTAAATGTAGAACAGCAGTCAGTGCTTTATGTAATGACACGTGTAATCTTTATTAAACCTAATATACCCTACAGACCTACACCCTACAGGCCTCCCCCAGTCCTAACCAGAGCTTCCTGAACCTGAAAGCCTACAGCTCAACCCAGATCAACACAGTCTCTTTACCCAGGTGGAAGCCCAAAAAGCCCTAACCCTATATCTCAGCCATGTTTACTTGCTATTTAAAAGGTTTGCATTGGTATTAATGATGTAGGTATTCAGCCCTGGATCTGTCTCAATATAATCTTTAAAGCAATGTAAACCTTAATCGAAATTTAGTCAGTTCATGCACAATGTTAGCTGTCTTAGTGGTTAAATGAGTAACATTCAATTGGCACATAATTCAAGATCTAAATCAACAGAATAACCAGAACCATATAAAGTCCCCCTATACTCCTCCTCAACTTCCTCCCACCACTCCTCCTCTTCTCCTCCCCTCCCCTCTGTTTCCTTTCCTCTGACTTCACCCCCCCCTCCCCTTACCCAACCCCCTTCCATGTGTGGAACATTCCAGCGAGCGACATGGAATTTGGACGAGGCACTTCAAAGAGAGTCTCCGATAGATCTGCTGGCTGTACTCTACTCAAATGAATTGTTTGAGCATTCCTGAGGTTTAGCGCTATGATTTGAAAAAAAACGCCCACTGATGTAATAAAATAGCAGCCGTGCTGTGAGTGATGTGTGTGTGTGTGTGTGTGTGTGTGTGTGTGTGTGTGTGTGTGTGTGTGTGTGTGTGTGTGTGTGTGTGTGTGTGTGTGTGTGTGGTGGTGGGTCTGTAAAAAGCGCCTGGTATGAATGCATCGTACTGACTCTTTACTACCCTGAGCAGTTGGAAGGCAAACTCTGCTCTTCTCATTTTATACACAAGCTTTTATCTTGATCAGCTGCTCCTGATGTGCTATGTGGTCCGCGGGCTGCGGGTCTGATGATACAGTATGATACAAGTCTGTACAAATACTGAACCATGTCTAAGTTGCCTACAAAATTTACAGCAAGAAAAAACATTATGTCCCTGCTGTGTGTTTCTGCAGGAAACAGAGAAATCTAGATTAGGAAGTGATACTACAAGTCATTAACAAGGTCACTACATGGTCCTCTCAATGTCATTTCTGTCTGACAGTTCTATCTGTTTCAAGTGTCTCCCCCTCATTCTACCTCTCTGTCTTTCTGTCTTTTTCTCTTTCTCTTGTTCCCTCACCCTGAAGATTGAATGTGGAGCACACATGAGTCATCCCGAGTCACATTCTTGAATTGTTGACCACCCAGAAGGAGGGGAAGCCACAGAAAGCAGGCAGCAGGCTGGATGGGCTCAGGCTGGGGTGGGCTGGGTACCAGTGCTGGTGGGCTGGGTGGCCGGTGGGCTGGACAGAATTATAGTCAAGCAGT